>NC_056738.1:349139748-349292248 GCF_019279795.1 Protopterus annectens | reverse complement strand
GCACCTTGCCTGACTTGCCTTTCTTTGGGAGAAGAGTGTGGAGTGTATGTCACGGTGGTGCTCTGGCTCCATGGTGCAGTCACCAAGGAGTTGACTGACCATGCAGTAGTACTGATTTCAAGGAGTGCAAAGCAGCCTTGAGGAGTTACATGGCTTGCAGAAGTGCGTGACCCTCCCTTGCTGGCATCCATTCAATGAGGAACCGTGTTGTTATTTACTGGCAATTACCCTGGCAATTCTCAGGGGGGTTAGAGACTAAACGAAAAAAAAATACTATCCTCAGGAATGAGACAACTGTGCTGCACTGCTCATCTTATTCTAATCGGAAATACTTGACTGTAGACTTCTCACCTCCCTGTTAACAAATAGGCTTATAGAATAAGTGGAGTAGAAAAAATAAGCCAAAAAAAGAGTGGAATGGGAATAAAGTCCTTCAAATTATTTTAGAAAGGTATGACATTTATTTTAAAATAATGACACTATACAGTAGTAATGTCCTTTTATAGAGTCATATGTATTTCATGTTTTTGCTCACAGTAGATGTGTGACTCAAGTTTGTTTACTTATGCTTAGCCTGTTGTCTCAATAACACCTCTTAGTAAAAGCAAAATGCAAGTTAACTACTTACCATCATGTTGTATTGTCATATTGTACAACAGGAAAGTTTTACCACATTTCAAATGGGATATAAAACACAGTATTTTGCACCACTGAAGGCCGGATTATAAAAGGAAGTTGCAGACAGTGCAGCACACTGGAGAAAGACATCAGTGCATTAGCAGTGGCTGTGATTTTATAACAGATGCTAAAACAGGACCAAGTAATTATCTGTTCAGAAGCCATTTATCCCTGCCCTTATTGCTACCTTATTTTATGAATTCCTAAGAAATCCTGCCGATTCCTCAAACAAAACTTAAATGAAAACATGCAACCAGCATATAATGAACTACAATAGGCTAGGGTCCTAGAAGCCATAATAGAGGACGATCCACAAAGGCATCCCAGGAGGCAGCCAGTGAGGTGCCATGCCAGGCTACAGTTAAGACAGCCCTCTAAACAGGAAATAATAGACAGATACATATTTGATAGAGAGCTGGTGCAGGTTGTGTGCAGGTCATGTGCACCTCACATGCACACTCCCAGCCTGCAGGGTAATCCGGTACTGGTAGAAACACAAGTGTGCCTGAGTCTGGGTGTACTGGCTTCTGGAACATTTCAGTGGCATATGGGAGATGCTGTAGGAGTATCCCAGATAGCTGCCAGTCACATTCTTGCACAATTCGTGGCAGTAATGTGCAACAAAGTAATGAATACATCCACTTCCCAACAACAGCCATGCATGCACATTGCAGAACAAACTATGAGGTCCAAAGGCCATGTGTAGGTCTAATTAGATGGGGGTCTACCTCTCCCCACTGGAAGTAATCTGCTCTGTACATTTAGAGCAAGTAAAGCCCAGTTTGTACTATGGCACTGCTCTAGCATTGACATAACAAGGCTTTCAAGAGTGTGCAACAGATATCACACTGCCATGCTGCACAGCCAATTCTGTCATAACCTCTCCATTTCTGCACTCCTGGCCTTCATATAACAAATGCAGCTGATGTGGTACATGATCGGTGAAACAGTCAAATGCACACAGGTCAGACCCAAGACACACTATGAGCATTTACTTGGCTATAATAGTAAGTGGGGACCCAGTGACACACGTCCATGCACATCAGCTACAGTCCTGTATAGCCCAATGGACAGTATCCATCCTAGACTTTACATGGAACAGCAGATCACGGTCATCATCATATCCATAATCCGATGTCCCCAAATCATCAAGACCAGCCACACTACCCTCCCTATCGGAGGCTACACCATGAACCCAAGTCTGTGGCCCCATGTGCCATTGGCAGTACTAGCAGAGTGAGGCACATTATATCTGACCTCAGGATTAATGAATGTGCTACCAGAGGAGGCAGTTGGTGGACATGCTGCCAAATAAGATAGAAGACACATCTTATACAATCACAGAAGTCAGATGAGGCAGCATATGACTGATAGTTTGGACAACTATGTAACTACAATGCTATTGACCTTCCCAGGTTGGTGTGATTATGAGTGGTGCAGAGGCCCTATAAAGCAGGGATTTGTGATGTCATTCACATATCAAACAAGTATGAAGCAAAGTGTGAATACAGCTACAAAAACCTACCTGACATGTCCTACAAAAAACTACCTGACATGTCCTCCTCTGACTCCACCATTGGTAGTGAGGGCTGAAATGCCACTGTCATGGAAAAAAGAAAAACGTATACAACTCAGCAGTAAGAGCATACAAGTTATCATGTAGCTTACAACCTGATGTATAACATGCAGAAAATACGATCTACACATATTGGAGGAGCAATGATGACATGCAGATTGCAGGTTTCCTATGCAGATGAACAAGATCACATTATTCATGAAGGTCACCGATATAATTAACAATATTAAAATATAGCAACCATACAGAATGCATTACCAGGTACATTCTTCTTGGTGGGGAAATGTATCATCTGGCATAAAGCAGAACCTGTAGTTTAAAATGGCATACAAACAACATGTGAATATACATACTCTTTAGTCATAACAGGATGCAGATGCACACAACAGCTATGGATCACACTGCCACACTATGGATACACATGTGAGAAATGTTGCCACTGTTCCTATGTCAGCAGGGCTATGCAGCTGAAACACACATTACACATGTTGGCAACAGTGTTATCTCTGCACTGTGAATAGGTAAGAAAACACAGTATAACACTTAACTTGTATGTCTGCATCAGGGGCATTGTCACATACATGGCATAATTCCACTGCTGTAACGAAATAGAAAATAAAATAAGAATTGTGAATGAAAATCCTTTAAGGAGAATTGGAGTGTGCTTCAGTGTTTGTGAATAATGGACATACCTGTACATCCTGAACTCCTGCCTCAATATTCTTGTGAATGTATTTTTGTATAATAACTGTACTGCAATAATCCCACTGGGATTCTCTTAACTCATATTCTTATGCAATCCTAAATGTGCAATAATGATTACAGCAACCCTAAATATATGCAATAATGACTAATGCAAAAAGTTCACCCTTCTGTGCAATTTTTTTACGTATAGCTAGTTAAGAGTCTAAGTCAATAACGTGTGTCATGTCTGTAGTAGCAGTTACAATACAGATTGTCAATATATGAAAATGCCTCGACTTTGAGAAGGAGTAATGAAATTTCGTTCAGTGATGCACAAGTTGTGTAGTCTGAATGACAATAAAGTTTATTTTGACTTTGACTTTGAAAAGAATACTTCTCCTGGGTCCAGGCGATTGTGTCAGGTGTTATGGTGGGAGACCAGGAAAATTGTTATCTCATATGGGGGAGGAAATGGTGGCCCATCGCCAGTGGCATTCCTCTCCATCTCACAGTGGTGGAGTCTGTTGGTTGGACAAAGGATCATGTCAGAGCAACACTGTTGGCAGGTGTCCATGGATCTGTTGTGGCCAGCCACATTAGTAATCATGTTTGTGAGATCCCTCCACACTTGCTGTCTTCGCACAGTCTCGCCTTTCCCTCCTAGCAAGTTCTGGCTAGGCTGGAACTGAGCCTCTATAATTATCTCTTTCTCACATGAAGAAAAATTGTCCCTCCTATTTTGGTTGGACATCTGAATGATAAGGTGATACACACATCTCAGATTTTATATAGGGGTACATATATTGATATGTTAATGTTCAAAGTATATGTCCACTGAATGGCTACCCTCTTATTAATAGTGCATTGTTATGCAAAATAATTCATGCCATCTGAATTGCCATCATTTACAGATAAGCATAAAGAACATACCTGAATAGTTCATCCATATGCCCTAACATCATCAGCATACATGTGTACAGCTATCAATCCATTAGATGTGATTGGATGTGTCATATATGCAGAGATGGGATTCGAACATGTGTCATTAGATATTTTGACAAATAAGGGCTAAACACATAACCAATGCACCACAACTTTGGTAGTACTTTAATAGTGTTGCCACAGTTGCATGCACATCCAGCTACACTACCAATTCTATCTCAAACATTTTGATGTTATTGCAGTCAGTGACAGACAGCAGCACAAATGTGACCTTCATGACAGGGTACACAACATAGCTAACAGCCGCTACTATATCAGTAAGCATCAGGGAATATCTGTAAATCAGTCCCTGAACATACAACTTGCAGGCAACCTTGTAAATCATTGCTATCCACAAACCTACTTCAGACATAAAAAGTTAATCTCCATTACCTATGGATCTGAGTGGATTCTATCCATATCCGAAGTTCATCAAGGCTGGTTTGCTTGTAGCCATACAGCTGAATATGGGAACAACCTCCATGACAGTGATGGACATGTACCCATAACTATGCATATTGAGAAAGTCTTTCCCAATCCTTTGTCACTGTTATACTGTAATGCAGAGAATTTTACATAATACATGTAAGAAGTATGTTTTAGAGGTTTCACAGAGAGCACTATGCACATAGGGGAGTGATAATGAGCAACATCTTTCACAGCAGCAATGCGAGTAAACTGCTTACCACTGAGAATATAGCAATCAGGTAGCTATATCCCACAGTGAGGTTAGCTTAGCACACATACCTTTTAAGCACTATACATAATTAATGAGGTTCATTAGCGTACAATGTTTCAGAATC
The DNA here is from genome assembly GCF_019279795.1 of Protopterus annectens. Lineage (NCBI taxonomy): Eukaryota > Metazoa > Chordata > Ceratodontiformes > Protopteridae > Protopterus > Protopterus annectens. The sequence goes on along the minus strand of NC_056738.1, from coordinate 349,287,526 downwards.
CCTTTAGCGAATATACACATAGGTTCTTGAATCTCAGCGCATTAACCAATAGCTTGATGTAAGTGTACTGTGTTTAATACAAATGCCCCATAGATATTGATAAATGGGAATATCAGTAACATATGCTCGATGCCCACCTATAGTCTGCTGCCACCATATATGCACCACTTTTAAAACGCGATATTGATACATATTTTTATTATACCATTGCTACTTGAGAAGTGAATGGGAACTCAGTGAGCATTTTTTGAAAGGTTTTGTCTAGACGCTTTAACTACCATATCGAGGATTTCAACTGAGAGGAAGCTGCAGTGCATCCAGGTGCCCAACTAGACTGATGATGAGACCTTGCAGATGCTAGCCATCAGCAATGGACATGAGAGGAAGATGTGTGCCCAACTAAGAAACTTCACTCAGACTGATATTTGGAACTGATTTGAAAATGAACTCCAAGGAGGTATTGCAATCTTCAGGACAGGCATGCAGGTCAGGTGCTGATATGATGACCTTAACCATAGGGACCAGGGAGACCTGTGGGACACAATCACTCAGGTTCGAGCCCAGGTCTCGGATGCCTACAGTAAGTGCCAGAATCCCCACCTTAACACATACTACTTACTGTTAGTATTTACTGACAGCATATGATATTATATGAAATAGGATACATTGCTATTTCATATGCAGTACATATATCAATATTACTGGGGAACACTTCATGGAATTAAAATGTGAATTTAAAAAATGCACATTTAGCTGTGCATAATGGGAATATCCATAAACTAGCTTAGACAAACATACAAGTGTGTAGGATATGTAAGTAACATCGGTTATTATGAAGGAATGAAGACAAGTAGACTATAGATCCTGAATAAACTGCTAGTCATTCAGAGAAGATTTTCACCCATGAAATGGAGGTAGATTATCCATAGGTTTGAATCCCAGTAATTCTGTGATATACACAAAAAGTATTTACAAAGTATTGCTATTTTTTTAAATCCATATTGATATGGTGCAAGGTTGTTTATGACTCAGTGAGTTATCTTTGCAGTGTTTTTATTCTCAGAGTGCCTTAATGCCTACAGTTCCTAGGCTGCAGATGACTACACAATTTGCTGTTATCTGTAATTTGTTGAGAAAGTCTCATACCAAGTACTTTCTCAATGCTGAAGGATGTGTTATTCCATTGCAATGATCATAATATTTTGTTTTTGTAATCTTTGTTGTAGGTGTTCATTAGTATGTGTCTGCATGCAAAACATATTGGGTGAAACAAAGAATAGTAACATTAATGCAGGTCACCATGCATTTGATATAACTGAGTGTAGTAATCAAACTGAATATACTTCAAATGTGAGCACTACATTGTACCATAGCTGATGGTCTAACAGTTTTCATTAACTGCATTCTTAACTGATTAGGATTTGAATCCTACTGTTGTCTTTTCAGTGCATAGACATTCTTTTTATACAAGGCAGATATTACTTGTACCCTACTGGAAAATTATTTCATGCCACGGATAACTACATATTCCTACGTTATCTGCAGTAATTCTTAATAATTCTGTGATACTTTCCATATGTTTTCTTGTGCTACTATTGCAGCTTACATGGAAAACAAACAATAAATGTATCCTCAGCATTTGCTGTTTAATGATTATCAGTCGCAATCATTAATATTTTGAGGAGCATATACATTTTGGGAGCATTGTAGTAGAATGTGCATTCCATTTTAGTGTGGATTGTAGTCACACTTTTCATATATAGAAAGTCTGACCATGTGCCCCCTTGACAATGGCATATTTGAAGGGTTAGCATAAGAGGTCATGTAAATGACTGCAGTCCACATTACCTTGTTTTTGTCAGTTTAAATCATAAATCAGATATGTACGTCTTATAAGGCACAGCAATTTGCTAGTGAGATAGGCCTGTTTTTTAATTTGCTACTTTGTTATTTTTATTTTCATTGTAGGCTTTCATTATCCCCTTATTGTTTTTCAGGATTATGTTTTTGTCCCTGCCAACACTTGCTATGACAGTGTTTATGCTTATATTTGATGTACACCTTCTATTTGTTCTGTAGTCCAGAAATGATAATTGTAACAAATTCTATATATAAGGTTGCATTGCTATTGTTATGAATGCGCATACTATTCTCCACTTAAACAGCAGTTGTCCTATATGTGCTGTATGCTCTATGACAGTATATACACATTGTATTTATTACTGCAGGATATATATATATATATATATATATATATATATATATATATATATATATATATATACTACAATTGTTAAGCCCCATCCCATTAACATTACTGTGAATATATCACAACATTTTTTTTTAATTAAATTGAAACATATGCCAAGTATGATGCATTGGGACTGTCTCACATGTTATCCGCAGGTCACCTCATTTATTCTTATTAATGTGTCGACAGGGACACATGGCATGTCATGTTCCAGATGTGTAATCATAGAATACTGTTATTATACTTTCATGAAGTTCTTCACACAGGGCAAAGATCAAGGTCTGGACTTTGGTATGAACATAGGTGATGGCTATAGGTTTGAATCCAGCTTCTGGTTGCTTCTAGTCAGTTCTAGTGTGTGATACTGCTGTCTCTCTACGCTGTCACCTAGGATTGTATGACACTGCTGCATGATGTGATTACTTCGGTAAGAGTAAATTTTGAGTTCTACTCTTTTAGCACCTATGTCCACTAGCACCACCAACTGGCTTATTTAAATGATTGCGTGAAAAGACCACTAGAGACTGGTGTCAAATAAGCAATACTAAGTTTTACAATCTCACATATGAAGAGAGACAGTTATTACATTGATTATCTATTGACAGAAGCCTGCATGTCCTGAAGCCTGTCAAGGGGGGGGCGGGGTAATTATGAACTACCACATGTATTCCTCCAAAGTGCTTCAACTTTTTGAACAACGGTGAATTTTTCAGTGAAACATCTGTGAATGATATTAATATTGCATGTCACCATATTGACTTGGCACTGGAAGATTTGTTTATTACACATGATTTACCACCCAAGACTAGGGAATTCCTTGAGGTTGAGAACCCAAGGGTTCCAGGGATCTTCTGGATTCCCAAAATTCATAAATCTAAATTTACACAATTCCTCAACAGTATTCCTCCATAAGATGAATATATCATCTAGGTACCTCAAGTACTTATCCACCTTACAAAACTGAGGGATGTTGAAAATGGGTGTGGTTCCCTAGTACCAAAGGACCATATTCACCAAAATGGGGGCTGACGCTGCAACCTTTGCCACACCTCTGTGTTGTTTATAAAATTCCCCTTCATAATAAGTTATTCTTTGAGAATCATCTCCATACATTGGTGCACCAAACAAATCTCAGAATGGTCAAGCTGGGTGTCCATTATCATGGCCTCAAAAAACCCTCGTCATGTGGGATGACTGAAAATAAATCTTTGATGTTGATGGCAACCAGTAAAGAATCTGAAAAAGACTGGTTTCAGTTAAAGTCTGTAGAAAGTGCCACTAGTCTTTCAATAGCTGTTTCCCCCTCTATAAATGATTTAAATTTCAAGTCAACAAATTTGGCTAAGGGTTCTGTTTTACAGCCTGCTAGAGCAACAATTGGTCTCAAGGGGGATTTTCTTAATCACTCCATCAGTTTTCTTCAGTTCACATTTCAGCAGGATCACCGTTCCATCAAAGTTTTGGACATCACTGTTTATAAAAACTTAGTGGAGGAAAGATATGAGTGTAAAGCCATGGGTGTAAGTAATTAAATGAACTGAGTAGGTTTACAAAGAGAGGTCATTTTACATGTTTCTCTGTCATTTAAACAGATGTCTGATACCTTGTCATGGGCATGATGTCATAACAAACTTTGATATTGGCAGTAAGTACACTGACATGTGACTTACATGACGTGTGTTTGTACAGAAGTGTGTGGGTTTATTGTTTGTCATCTTCAGCCTTTTCTGTGAATGCATTAAATATGACCTTGAACCATTCTGTGCTGCCCATTGCAATCTGACTTGCATAACACCTTTGTTAGGCATTGTGAGGGTTTGGTCTGTTAATGATTTGCGTAGAACATATAATTGGTGGAGTAATTCTTATGTGACTGTCACATCACACTTGGTTACTGTACAGGGTGTATGACTCATATATCTTGTTCATACTGCTGTTTATCTTTTAATGTTGAAGTTCTTTCAGGAATATGTAAGGATGTACAATTATTTACATGTTACAGACTAGCATCCATGCCTGCCCACCAATCTATTGATGAAGATGATGATGGGCACAGCCATGTCCTACTGAGTCAGACTCTAAGAACCAAGTAGGACACTCAGATGATGATGATGATAATGATGCTGGTGAGGGACCAGGGCCAGCATGCACCATCATACCAGCAGACTGACATTGACAACGTCTTCTACCACAACACTTAGATGAATTCAGGGACGAGATATGAGATGTCATCACTGATTTGTTCCAGACCCAGATGAGAGACATGATGAGGAATTTCTTCCAGGAAATGGCATGGGACATGTGCAACTCTTTCTAGAATATTATGCATGAGATCACTTGTGAGCTTTGACCCCATCGGGGATGGCCCTCAGGGTAGAAAGTATTGTCTCTGTGATCCATACACGTAACGCTGCTACCATGGTGTGTTCCTGTTTGGCTTGTTTACATTATTAGGCAAACATTTGTGCAAGAAACCCATACTGTGGTCTTGCTTGTAGAATGTGCTTCATGATGCATACTTCACAATTCTTTTCATATGGGGCTATAGATTGATGCTGATGTATGACAGTTACTACAATATGACACAGCCATTATCACCATGTTGTCACCTTCTCATCACATGGACACATACCTGCAGACAGTGCTACAGATGGCAGGACATTTATTCATGCACCCTGTATGCACCTTGCCTGCTCTGCATGAAGAGCACCTTAAAGATATAGTATGTCCTTTTCAGTGATGGATAAGTCTGCTACCAGTGGCATTCTACCAGTATGACACACTTGTCTTACTGACAGTGCTCATATGCACACATGGTCAGTTTTTATCATTAGCAACTGTGATGTATTACACTTTTTACATTTTACCACATTGCACACATAACAATGCAGTGCCATTCTCCTGAGACTGTTGTCAAATGGTTGATATATTGCACAAACTTAGTCTTACTTTGATTTTGATATGCTTGTTTGCATACTTGGCATATCTATGTATATGGTCCAATAGTGACCTTTTTGCTATAGGAGGGCCCAAGGGTACTATGCTGTTGTGTGTGATAGTTAATTAATTGTGTGCCATGTAATACATTGTTTTATTTTACCAATATAATGAATGCTTTTGTTGGGTAAATATCCTTAGCATCTCACATTGACAGTGTTACTGACATGAATTGACATTCTCCATTGCCTTTGATAATTCCATGTTGTTATTATATGAATAGCACTAGTGGTGACTACCCATATCACACAGCTGGTACACACCACTGTGGTGTGCATATAGCCTATATTCTAACATGTGTGCACTTTTCTTGTGTAAAACACATGATAACATACCTGTCCAATGAACTTTATGATTAATTATGGCAGCCTTCCTTTGTATGGCTGCACAATTGGATGCCACTAACATCCCAAACACATTAGTCACCCATTATACATCTAATGCATGTATGTGTCTTTCACTATGACTAACCCGTGGTGGTGGTGCTGTGGTAGCATTGTCGCTTCGCAGTAAGACGCTGTCCGGTTCAATTCTCAACTAGAGCATCTTCTGCGTGGAGACATGCATGAATGGGCATACCTTCGTTGAAGGTTGTGCATCAGGGCTGATAACCCGGCACATAAAACTCAACTACCAATCATTAGCGGACCGGAGTTCCGCTGTGGCGACCCCTAACCGGGAAAAGCCTAAAAGACACAACAAAAAAGTTACATCTGTATGACTATCCTCTGATTGATCATGCATATTTACACATTCAATTCATATCATATTCTGTGAGTGTGCCACTTGTCATCTTATGTTAACATGTCATTATATACATGGGTATGTAATATCTGGACCTACTTTTGTATTGTACTTATGGTATTTGATGTTAAACTGTTGTACATTACTGTGTTATTAGTGTCATTTGTACACAGGCATGTTTATAGCCATCACCAATGCACACTGCACATGTCAGACATTTGCCATTTGTTCAACGTACCTTGCAAGGACTAGTAGTCCAGCTTGCACTGTGGAAAGGTACATGTATAATTTATCTCCTTAGCTATGGTTGTCCTGCTTTATTTTGTGCAGCTTTCTCTTGCTAACATTTCCATAATAATGTGGACCAATTTGTCCATGTCCCTTCTCCATTATATCTTTGCCTGTATGTTTCACACATACATGGCATATGTATGTGTACATGCACCTTCCTGTAATATATTATCTTTGTAAATTAGGTGTACCACCATGTTGTATACAGAAATACATGCAAGGTATATACACACAAGGTGGTGGCTGTTGAGTACATTCCATCTGTGTTTATGTTTTAATTCTATGCTGTGCATAACTTAGACTTTTGTATGATTCCTACATGTGCAGAGGCTTGCATTCCTTACCTTTCATTATTCATATGTGATTTCATACTGTATATGCATCAATATGATCTTCGTGTTTCATATCCTTGGTGTGGGTATGTGTGATGAGTCTTCTTAATGTTTGGCTAGTATGATGTTGTTGCATGTCACACATCTGCATTGAATACATGAAAACCATCCATGTAGCTGCCAAAAAATGTCAAAACTTATCAGTAAAACTGATTTAATATGTTGTTTTAATACAGTTCCCCATCAATTGCTTATCATTATTGAGTCAGATTGCCTGTATCACTGATATAAAATGAGTCTTCCATTATGAATAACTAATGTACACCTCTTAGAGTGAGAGCTACTGCATTACAGTGATTTACTTAGAATGTGTGGCTGCATACAAGGACTTGTTTATGTGCAATGTACCACTAAGCCATCCCGCTGACTCACCTCAGTCCAGCATGATAGAACAGGAGTGGAGTTCTCATCATACAATGCCATTATTTAAGGAGGCATGATGTTTCTTTTCAAAGCAATAGCATTGCATCATAGCAACGCCCCACTGCCGTTTCACAAGTAATTCAAATTTTTACCTACAGTAGGGTACCGTACTAGTCTGACCACTTAATCTATATCTTATGAACAAGGATGAAATATGCAGTATCCACTCCCTGCTATGGTATACTGCCTAACTATACAATAAAGGAAAATTAGTATTCAAAAACAAGTATGCTGATTGTTAGCCTGGACAGTGTTCCCACTGTTAATCAAGCATATACCAATAGAAATAAGTCTGGCTGCTAAAGTACCATTGAGTGGTCAGACTTTCTATTTGTATATGCTAGATAACAGCATTCTAAACATTTCTACTGAGGACATACCAAAATATGAAAAACATAAATTACATTCTGCAAATCTAAAGAAACCAACATACCTGATTTTCCTCATATTTTTGTGCTGTCCCTCATAATTTTTCTTTTTTAATAGTTAAAACAAAATGCAATGGAGATGATTTTTCTCCATTGCTTCTCTTGCACTGATGTACTATGCAAGTGTGGGACCATACGTCTCATATGCACGCACAGTATGTCAGCAAGAGGGAAATCAACATGGAAGGATGCTAAACATCATCATTCAAACACATTACTTAAGAAAGGTAAGCAATTTCTTTCTTAAATAATGATATTGTATAATAACAATCATTGATATACATGTGTGTGGGCATATCAGGATTTAGCCTCTGATGGCGTCCTTATTCAATCGGGCTTTGCCCTTGTGGTCAAACCACACCAATAGTGGGTTAATCCTGATATACACACACACACACACACACACACACACACACACACACACACACACACACACACACACACACACACACACACACACACACAGCTATGGGTTATTGCTTAATTATGCAGCGGTAATTAGAATAAAGGATCCTGGCATGTTAAACTTCCCTATGGTTAGTTGAACTTAAACTTTCCTGTCAGCTATGTGTGTATTTTTCATTTACAGCACAAAGTTCAACAGCTGCATTTTAAAAATATGACTGATTCTTAGTGAAAAAAAGAAAACGCATAGCAGCTATTTCCTTTTCCTTTCTAAATGGTGACAGATTTTCACTTGGTCAGACATGAACTGTGAAATACATTTTCTGTTTTCATTCATCACAGGAAATAATCTCAGTCACCATAGTGGGTAAAGCATTCAGTGAAGCTATTAAATGGCATGCTACTGTAGTAGTTTCTTTAAATAGCTTTCCAACACAACAGTACAGTGAAATTCATCTAATGTCAATACAAGTGTGTGATGCAGTGACTGGATCATAGTGCTTTAAACATTTATACATAAATTTTATAGCAAATTGCCAAATAGTATATAAACAGAATGCCCCAATTACAGGCACTAATATGTGCAGTAATGCCTACTTGGGTCTGTTACCAGACTTTCCATGATAAACCTGAATTAAGCAGTACATGTTGCTGAAACGTGTGGCATGCTACAGTCTAATCCTTCTGACATGCTCTATCCCAGGGACGAAGCCCAAGGCGATAACTTGTGGTAGCATTAGTAAAATATAACAAGACTGGTTATTACATATCATGATTGTTTAAAAACATATTTTAAATATTTTTTTAAAATAATTTTAAATGAATGCATTGTATGGGTTAGTTTTTTTGGTGGTGGTATGTGGTCAAGGATTATTCTGTTTTTTTTAGCACATCATGGGAAGTTTGCTAGAGTATAGTTACAGTATTTATTTATTAATTAAATGGGTAAACCAATCATTTTTTGTAGCCCTTGTAGAGTTCTTTTTGCTATCATATTTCTTATTTTTTATGTAGGTTATGACACTAATACGGTTGCTATATTTCCTATATGCTGTTATGCAGTTAATATTTGATGGCTGTTTTCATCAGTCTATTAAATATTACTTTGGAATATTATGCATTGCTTGCACAAATGTTGGGGATTATATTTTATTATAGAATGGTGATGGCTACTCTGGGTACTTTTTCTTCTACACACATATTATCAGACTTATAGTCTCATGCTATGGAAGTATGAAATAGCCAGTTGACAGAGTTTAATGACCTCTCTCTCCACCACCAGGCAATATTTGTTTTATTTTCCTCTACAGATTACCCTGCTTTCTAAAAGAAAGAGTGAGATTTACTGGAAGTGAAGATGCTTGCTTTAGTTCATGTTGTTTAACTTTTCTTTGGCTTAGTACTTCAGGCAAACATTGAGAGAAAAATCGCTAAGGACACTAAAGATAACCACAAAGCCTTCTTCAGCTATGTTAGAAACCTGGGTGGAAACCCTCGGATATGCTCAGAGTTGGTTCACAACAACAAAAAATACACTGAACCCGCAGATATTGCTAACATTCTGGCTGACAGGTTCAGTGCAAATTTATACCCTCCTTCACCCCCAAAAGAAGAAATACTTATCCCAGCTGAATGTAATCTCCCTGTCATCTCAGATGTCCAAGTGAGAACCGCCCTAAACAAAGCAAAAAACACAGCATCAATGGGACCTGACGGTATCCCGGGGTGCGTGTTACGTGAACTCCAAGAGGAGCTAAACCCACACATAAAAATGCTATTTAACCTTAGCCTTACTTCGGGATATGTACCTGAACACTGGCGTACAGCAACAGTGGTCCCACTCCACAAGGGGGTGCCTCTACAGACCCTGGAAACTACCGCCCCATAAGCTTAACTAGCCTGGTCTGCAAAGCTATGGAAAGAATCATTATGGAACTCATAAACAGAGACATAGGGGACCTACAGACACTTGACCCCACCCAGTTCGGCTTTGTAAAGGGCAGATCCTGCCTTTTGAACCTGGTTGACTTTTTCGAAACAGTCACTAGAACCATTGATGAGGGCAAAGCAGTCCATACAGCATACCTGGACTTGGCTAAGGCCTTCGACACAATACCCCACTCAGGCATCATAGATAAGCTAAACAGCTTAAAAGTAAACCCTTATGTCACTAGATGGGTTGCAAACTGGCTAAAGGACAGAACCCATAAAGTTAAAATCGCTGGAGCAATGTCAGACTCAAAGCCAGTCACAAGTGGTGTCCCACAGGGATCTGTCCTGGGACCCCTCTTGTTCGGCATTTATTTCTCAGATGTTAAAGCAAACATGGGAGGGCTGTGGCTGACAAAGTTTGCAGATGACTGCAAACTAGGTGCCATAGTCGATACACCAGCAAACACACACATCCTACAAAAAGGCCTCACTGAAACGGACAACTGGTGCCGTAGTCACGGCCTTAAACTAAATGCCAAAAAATGTATAGTAATCCCTTTTGGAAAAAACAAAGTACCCACAAATTATCACATAGACAGCAACCCACTGAGTATGGAAAAAGTAATCAGAGACCTAGGGACCCAAGTAGACAGCGACCTCTCATTTGACACCCACGTTGCCAAAGTGGTTAGAAAAACATTCTACCTTGCACACCTCATCATGAAGGGATTCACATCCAGATCCAAGGATGTCATTGTACCCCTATATTCCTCCCTCATCAGACCCATGATTGAGTACAATGCCCCATTTGGTATGTACCTCACCTGGCATTTGCAACAGCTGGAGAGACCACAAAAGTACCTCACCAAAAGGATCAAGGGTCTCCAACATATGTCTTATTCTGCCAGACTAAAGAAACTTCAGCTCTATTCAGTAGCATACCGCCTGCTCAGAGGTAATCTCTGCCTGACGTACAAGGCCATGTCCAATCAGGATCTGATGGACATGCTCCACCTCAAAAAATCCAAATCCATCAGGACCACTAGAGCTAAAGACTTAAACCTCGGCACTAGTATGAATAGGACATGCTGGAGGTATAGATTCATAACCCAGAGGCTTCCCATGCTTTGGAACAGGATCCCAGTTCGTATTAGGCAGAGCCCCTCACTGACTCTCTTCAAGAGAAATCTTGATGAGTGGATGGGAGATTGTAAGTTTACCCCAGGGGTCACATCTGTGTCACTATTAGACAGGGGCACAGTAAACTAATTCTATTATATAAAGGGACCTACATTGTGTCACTACTAGACAGAGGCACAGTATTCTAGATTTATTCTGTACATTTTTGTACCATTTCATGGGGTGGCAAAAGCCACATCACTACGGCTAGGCTTACAAATGCCCCAGGGCAGATAGCCTAGTACTATACTATGAAACTATGAAACTATGAATTGTTGTAATTCAGTCCAACTAGTTACTGTGAAACAACAGTTGTCCCCGAAAGTCTCTCCTACTGATATCACCGAAATAAGAGCAGCAGGGGTTGTGAGATGCATGCAAAAGAATTGCTTCCTTCAGCTCAAGAGGGGAAATACTGCTGCACGCTATAATGAGAAGCTGAAATGCAGGAAATTCATGCATCTTCAATGGCTTGTAGAACAACAATTGACTTTTCAAATTAATTAATGCATTTTAACCACAACTCCAGTTCAGTCCTTCAATAGGCAGATGTTGCTTGTAACATGTGGACGACCATTTAAATATAGTTCTTCAGAAAGCAGTTGCATCTGAAGTTCAGCGGGGCTTGAAAGATGATTGCTTTTACAGTATAACATTAACTGTGGAATGCTGAAATGTAAAACAAAATGCTTTTTCACATCCAACCAAATTCATTGACTCTTGATACATGAATAAACATTAAAGTACAAAACTGGAATCTAAATATAGATTACCAAGTCAAATGAGCGGTAGTGTCCTGAAACAAAACTGTCTTTGCTACCTCTTGCCAAGTTCACAGAACCATAATATATAACATGCACTTTAAAAGGGTCAAATCTGAACTGACTTAAAGGGCAAAATTTAAAGTATTGAATAATACATATCGTTAACTGGCATACAACAGTTAAATATGGATTTCACTGTTGTGTAACACCAAAACAAAAGATAATATTTAAAAAAAACACATTAAAAACATATAATTTATAAATTAAATGGGAACCACAGTAATGTGGGACTATAGAATGTTTGGCTGTGAGTTACACTGGGATTTACATATATATGTATTAAAGTTTTATCTTTCAAGCTTTGCTGTCATGAACAAACCATATTGGCATAAGTAAATCTTTGGGTACTTCAGACCAGCTTCATGGTTCACAGTGACAAAGCTCTGACTATCCCCCAGATGACCTTGGATCTGTTAATGGTCTGGGAACTGCAGGAGGTGGCAGGAAAGGGTTGAACTGAGCAACAGATGCTAGTCCATCTGACCTGGAAGGAGGGTGATTTCCCAAACCTATAACAGTGGTAATTCCTTACAGAAGCTGGGAAATTACACCAAAAGCATTTGGATCATGCTCAATGCAATATTGCAGTCAGTGTGACGTATGTGTCAAAGCACACATGAATCAAAATAAGCCCAACATAGCAGTTCCCTGTGCTTTGGTGTGAAACATGCAGCAATAACAACTGCAAAGGCAAGGGACCTGAAGAGAGAAACAAGCACCTGATGGCTGCCTTAGTGAAGGAGCTTCTTCTCACGTGATGAGATTAAATGGAGAATTTAATGGTCTGCAGGCAAGAGGGAGCAAAAACGTATCTGGAAAAAATATTCTTAATACTCCACAGCAAAACCTGGTACATTGTTACACTAAAGCACCTTCTCCTTCTAAAGGTTATTTAAACAATCCTGTATTGTTAGATTTGTGATTGACTCCAGTAGCTTTTTAAGAGAAGTTTTTATTTGAATTTATATTTTATTTTTTACACATTGTTTTTCACTGTATGTAGGAAGGAAGGGATAGCTCATAGATAAGAAGATTCACTTTGATTTATATTTTGTTGTTTTGCCTTTAATTTTCTCTGTTAGTTGTTAGAAAGGGATAGGTTTTAGACAAGCAAACTCTAGCCATCCCAAGGGTCCTAGTTAGCTATAAATTCACACAGACTGCAAAGAGGACAATCCAGAGCTTATTTAAACAATCCTGTCTTGGTTTGTGATTTATTGACCTTTACTGTTCAAAAGAGATGCAACTGTGACTGACAGTGAGCAGAAGTTACTGATTGCTTTCACACATGATGTAAAGGAATTGCAGCTTGTGTGCGACTTACACAACTTATACAGTCAGAGCAACAACTTTACTGTACTTAATTTATTATTTATTATGGATATTGTTTGTGTGACTTTTCTCTTAGAAGTTGATTTAAGTTTTCTTTGAATTCTGTGGTAAATGATTTGATTATTCTTTTCTTTTAGAATGTTTTACTAATTTGAAGGTAGATATGGATTCCTTAAATGAGTATTATTTATTTATTTGACAGTTGTTTACCGGGGTGGTCTGACTGGGTCAGCAGAGGCCCGGAGAGAAAAGCTGCACATACAGTACAATATAAATGCAGTATAATACAATACAATACAAGTGACATGAGGAATACTATACAAAAATAAGTTGAAAGAATATAAACTATGTTAAAAGATATATTACACATCATGACAACTCTAGAGTTAAAACTTTATAGACAATTATAGTCACTCTCACCAAATACATAGCCTATGAGTAGATAGTATACAAAAATAGTATGTAGGCTAGTGCAATGTATGACACTGACTGTTATAGTACATGAACAAATAGAATGCTGGTTTCACTTAGGAAAATAATAGTCAGAAAGTTAGTGATGCAGAAAGATAGTGAGAGAGAGGCATTACAGCCTGAGAAGTAGCTTAAGGATATGGCATAGAAACAGAGGAGGAATTAGGAGAGCCTTAAGATCTTGTTGTCTGTGAGGGAGTGAAATGTGCCAGAAGAAGAGGAGGATGAGGCTAGTGTGGAAGAGATGAGCATTAGGCAGGTTTTATGCAGGAGCAGAGACATATATTTTTGAGATGCTATTTTAAAGAGACTTTGAAATGGGTTAGGCCAGGTGTAAACGTGGTAGCTAGAGGTAGTGAATTCTGTATTGTAGAGACAGCTTATGAATACACAGAGTGACCAGGTTTTCTTGTGGGTTTTGAGATAGCTAAGAGGCTTTTGTCTTCTGATCATAAGGACCGATTTGATGTATAAGGTACGACTAGATTGGCTAGTGCAGGGCAGGCAGTAGACTTGAAATTAAGGTTGTGCAAGGTGGGTAGCTGAATAAAGGCAAGTTGGTCGGGGAGTTCAAGCCAGTTTAGTTCTAGGAGTGGTTTACATTGGTGTGTGTGATATTTAGAGTTTGTGGCAAACTTTGCTGCTTTGTTGCAGCACTGTTCCATCTTGTTTAGAGTAGAAGTTTGTAAGTTAGTTAGGCTAGGGGCACAGTAAAGATGGGAGGGAAGTAAAAATGTTTTTTGCAAGGGTAGTTTTAGTTTCTGTAGTAAAGAAATGTTTTTTTATATATAAAAGTCCCAGTTTTTGATGAGTTTTTGTTATATTTTGCTGTATATTTCCTGCACTATTTCTTTGACAATGTTGTCAGATGCAAGGATGTTGAAATGATCAGTGACAGGGGAGGTGTTTTGGGGGTGAAAAATACTAGTTTACTCTTCTTTGGATTAAAAAGGATTTGGGCATTTTTTAGCCAGGATTCAACTGCAGTAAAGGACTGTTGAGTTTTTGAAAGTAGTTATTGTATTGACTGAGCAGTAAAGATTATGGTAGAATCATCAGTGTATTAAATAAGGGTCCCATGGTGAGAGGCAGTGTGAAGGTTGTTTGTGAAAATGCTGAAGAGTAGAGGTCCTAGGATGGAGCCCTGGGAGACTCCAGTAGGGTTGTGGAGAAAGAGTGAGAGTTCATTGGACCATTTCACGATCCTTGCGGTAGCTCTGAAACCATTTTACTGTATTATGTGAGAAGCCTAAGTTAGACAGTGTGTTTACAAGTAAGGAGTGAGACACTGTGTCAAAGGCCTTGGAGAGATCAAGGAATACTGAGGCCATATAGCATTCTGCATCTCTGGCCTTGTTCATGGTGTCTGTAAAGGATAATAGGGCTGTAGCTGTGCTGTGACTGGATCAGAAGCCATATTGGGTTTTGGTTAAAAAATTGTTTTGCAATAGATATTGCATTACCTGCTGATGGATACCTCTCTTGAAAATTTTGGATATAGGTGACAAGATGGATATAGGATAGAAACTGGATGGTTCAGAAGAGTTGCTTCCTTTCTGGATGGGGGTGATGTGAGATTGTTTCCATATGGTAGGTACTTCTGATTTGGATAAAGACCTGTTTATAAGGATACTGATTGGGTAGGCGATCGAGTTGGCAGCCAGTCTGAGGGAGTGTGGTGGAAAATTATCAGCTGAGATGGAGCAGGGTTTTAGTTTTTGTAGCAGTTTCTTAATGGTGTCAGTGGGTATGGGCTGAAATGAGAATGGGGTTTGTATGACATTTTGGTGTGTAAGGGGGTTATTAATGACAGGGTTAGAAGTAGTTGATTGCATAGAGTTGGTGTCTGAATAGCTTGAAGGGTGGGGGGTATAGCATTAGGGATTTTAGTAAGTAGGTCTGATATTGATTTTATGAAGTGCATGTTAAAGTTTTAGGCTATTTGTGATGGAGGGGTATCAAGTGATGGGGTGTGATCTCTGTTTATTCCAGGGTTAAATAGAGAAGATATAGACTGCCACAATTTTGGGGGGTTGATTTCATGCTGGAGTTGAAGCTGAAAATAGTATGACTTCTTATCTCTGTTGATTAGTTTTGCCACTTTGTTACATACTGTTTTGAAATTGACATGATTTTGTTCATTTTTGTTAAGTTTTCAGGTAATCCGGGCTAGGTCCCTTTGCTTCATCAGGTGTTTACAGTCCTTGCAGAGCCATGGTGCGGAGTTCCTTTTGATTCTTATCATACGAATGGGAGCTGGGGTATTAAGTATGTGAAGGAACTATTACCAACGTGCCAAAAATCACAAACTGGAGAAATAAGCAAACCAAGCAGGTGAACACTCCCAGGATCAGTTTAATCTCTACAATTACGTGAGCAAAGTACAAAACCAAGCTTTCGGTGAACACAGTGTCCCACCTTCATCAGACAAATTAACAAGCCAACAGACCTAGTTTATATACAAACAGTTAATTGATTAATTACGTACAATTCTAAAAACTGCCTGTTAAATTAAAGGAAAATCACTTTTACATAATGTTAAAACCTAGCACAGCAAAACAAATACAACTTTTAACCATAGCACACATACACGCACTTACAACCACTTGTGCTATCACAAACACATATAAATCCTCGATTGTGTGTGGCTGCAATACATATCTATTTCAAATATTAAAATATATAATATATAATAAATATATTAAATGTATTATATTAAATTAAAAACACATTGATTAAATCAGGACTTTACATCACATGTAGAAATTTTTTTAAAAATATATATGCATGTATATATAAATATATATATACACACACACCTATATATACATGTGATATAAAATATATATATGAACTCTATCAAATAAAATGTAAATAAAACCTTACATAGAGATTTTATACATAAAATACTAATGCTCATCTATTATTGGACAAGAGTTTCAAAACTGGGGCAACAGTAGCAAATTCATTTAAACCTGGGTTTGTGTATGCCCATGTTCTTAACTGCCAATAAAGTTCGTTTACTTCCAAGTGAGTCTGCCAAGGACCACTAAAATTATCAATTTGAGACTTCGCTAAAACTGCAAATTTAAACCAATGTCCTGGACTGGCCAAACTATGCCTAGCCAGTGCATTGTTAACATCTTGTTTAGTTATTGCATAAATATGTTCATAAATCCGCTGTTTGAATTTTCTTTTTGTTTTTCCGATGTAAAAAGCGGTGCAGTTTTGACATAAAGCTGCATATACGACTCCGACAGACTCGCAACTAAACTTCCCCGTTATTTTATATACCTTATCTCTAATTCTAACCTTTGACTCAGTAAGAATATACTTACATTGGTTGCAGGAACCACATTTCTTGGTTCCTCCAATGCATTGATTAGTGGGCTTTGATTTAGATTCGAGCATACTTTTTAAATTTTGCCCTCTTCTAAAAGTAATCTTTGGAATTTCTCCTAATCTTTTTGTTAGAAATGTATCTTCAGTAATAATGGCCCAACATTTGTTGAGCACTTTTCTTATTTCCTGGTGGTCAACTGAATATGTACAAAAAAACCTCAAATCAGATTCAATTGGATAAACATTTGTGAGACTTAATGTAGGAGAAACTTCAGAAACATCATCCAAAACCATGTCTTCAGTGCCTAAAATTGGTTTATAAAAGCCTACTCTTCTTTTAGTAATAACCTCTGATTTTGTATCATTCAATAACCAGTCAGGATACCCTCTGTTAGTCTCTATGTAAGGTTTTATTTACATTTTATTTGATAGAGTTCATATATATATTTTATATCACATGTATATATAGGTGTGTGTGTATATATATATATTTATATATACATGCATATATATTTTTAAAAAAATTTCTACATGTGATGTAAAGTCCTGATTTAATCAATGTGTTTTTAATTTAATATAATATATTTAATATATTTATTATATATTATATATTTTAATATTTGAAATAGATATGTATTGCAGCCACACACAATCGAGGATTTATATGTGTTTGTGATAGCACAAGTGGTTGTAAGTGCGTGTATGTGTGCTATGGTTAAAAGTTGTATTTGTTTTGCTGTGCTAGGTTTTAACATTATGTAAAAGTGATTTTCCTTTAATTTAACAGGCAGTTTTTAGAATTGTACGTAATTAATCAATTAACTGTTTGTATATAAACTAGGTCTGTTGGCTTGTTAATTTGTCTGATGAAGGTGGGACACTGTGCTCACCGAAAGCTTGGTTTTGTACTTTGCTCACATAATTGTAGAGATTAAACTGATCCTGGGAGTGTTCACCTGCTTGGTTTGCTTATTTCTCAAGTATGTGAAGGAAGGCGTTATTATTTATTTATTTATTTATTTATTTATTTGCATTTGTTTACCGGGAGGTCTACTTGGCCAGGATGAGCCCGTTTTCAGTAGAGGCCCGGGGAGAAAAGCTCCAAAAACAAACTTGATAAAGCTACAGAATCAAAATACAGAAATCAAGCAGCGATGGTACAGAACACTACATTACAGAATAGGAGATACAGTAAAATAGATAATACTAGTTACTCAGATGTTAGATTTTAAGTATGCAAGCCAAACAAGAATACAGTTGATGACATGGGATAACAGCGAATGTGTGAATAATACATTATTGCAGTTTTGCAGTAGAGAGGGAGAGATGGAAGGCAGCAGATTAAAGATTTTGAAAGTAAGATATAGCCTTAGAGCTGTTGCTATACAGGCATCAAGAATGAATAGAAGAATGGTAGGTAACTGATATAGATTATGTGTGACTGGGTGGCACATGTTGGACTTAGTAAGTTGGAAACACTGAATGTATATATGAAGAGTCTCAGCCGTAAGTGAGATGGGGAGGAAAAGTAGGAAGGCTAGGAATATTTTTTTTTATAGTCAGTGCTGGTACATGTACATAGCCAGTGGGAGAACAAGTGATGTTTCAGTGAAGCCTTAAAGCATTCAGGGTTGTTAGTAGACCTAATTGACGGAGGGAGAGCATTCCATAGTTTTGCTATAACATATGGGTAACGCATTTGACCAGAAGAAAGGTTAGGTTTTTTCTACATTAAGAAGCATCTGACTGACTGATTGCAGAGATCTAGTTGGGTGATCCATGGTGAACAGAGAGGAGAGCGCAGGAGAACTAGAAGGCTTATAGATTAGCTCATGAGCTGTGGTTGGTTGCAGGTATGTTAGATGTTCAGGATGTTCCAGCCAGTTTAGATGTTGTCGTGATATGCAATGGTGGGAGGAGTGTTTGGTGCTGGTTATAAATTTTGAAATTTTATTGTAGCATGAGTCCAGTTTGGATTTAACAGAGGATTGTATATTAGTAAGGAGAGATGCACCATAGAGCAAGAATAGAAGTAGAAAGGAAGAAGCGAGGGATAATCTTGTTGCATAGGTGAGGAAGGGTTTGTCCCTGTACAGGATACCTAGTTTCTGATGTTTTTTTTTACGTTTGTGTTAATATGCTGGTTGAAAGTTAGGTGCTCGTCTAAGATGACCCTTAGAAGTATGGTATATGGGACTACGTTGAGGAAAGTGTCACTGAGTAAGTTGATGGTAAATTCATTTTTGGTTGGAGTGGATTTTTTGGGGGGTGAATAATATCAGTTTGGTTTTATTAGCATTTAGAGCTAAGTGGTTATTATACATCTAGGCTTCAATGGAGGTAAAGGCATTTTGGGTGAGTTTAAGTAGCTCTGAAGTAAACTTGGCCATGCAGATGATGAGGAGTCATCTGCAAATTAGATTACATTAACATGGGGTATGCTGGTATGGAAATCGTTACTGAAAATGCTGAAGAGCAGTGGACCTAGTACAGACCCTTATGGGACTCCAGTATTGATGTTGAGGAAAGGAGAGAGGGAGTGGTGCCATCTGGTAGCTTGTTGTCTATCTGGAAGGTAGTTGGAAAACCAGCCTAGCGTAGAGGGAGATATGCCTGAATTGGAGAGGTTGGTCAGAAGAAGTGGTTGGGAGACAGTATCAAATGTCTTGGAAAGGTCAGGAAATAGTGAGGAGGCAAGGTATCCTGAGTCTAAAGCATGTCTGACTGTGTCCAAGAAAGATATAAGAGCAGTGGTGGTGCTATAACTAGGCCTAAACCTTTGTTGGGTTGGGGAGAGGAGGTTGTGGGGTAGTAGGTAGTTAAGTAGTTGGATATCTGTTTAAGGCATACTAATGGGGCAGGCTATAGTGTCTGCTGATTTTTGAAGGAATTCTGGTGGTAAGTTTTCTGGAGCATTTGATCCAGGCTTAACTTTAAAGTTTTTTTTATGGTGGAGGCAGGTATGGGTACGAGAGAGAAGTTTGATCTTGTTGTAGCAGAAGGGTCTGGAGGCAGTGGGTTGATTACTGGGAAGTTGGCAGTGAGACTGGTTATACTGTTTTTAAAGAATGAGTTAAAAAGTGAGGCAGTTTCAGCTGGGGCCATGTCTGGATCATGGGAGGGATTATTGCTTTTACCTGGGTATAATACAGAGTTTATGAACCTCCAGAACATTTTAAGATTTTGCATATGGTCATTTTGCAGAGTAATGTAGTAGTCTTGTTCGTTTTTGATGACAAGTCACTTTACTTGATTACATAGTTGTTTGTATTGACCAAAGTCTGCAGTGCTTTTACTTGTATGCCATAATTTCCAGGCCTTATCCCTAGTTTTCATAAGTTGTTTGTTGGATTTGATAAGCCAACTGACCTGGATGGCTTTCACTCTCCTATGTCAGGAAGAAGTGAGATTGTCTATTACATGGAGGAATGTTGAGTTAAAGAATTCAACAGCATCATTCAGTGTAGGACTTTAAGGGATATCAGTTGATATTAAATAGGGTATTGTTAAAGGTAGTTGGGCAGAAGTGGGATAGGTCACTGGAATGCTTATAGTGGTGTATATTAAGCACTGGATTTGGTTTGTGAATTATGTATGCTGGTATGTGATCACTAATGTTGTTAGGTAGATTGGCAGTGCAGGAGATTTTACTATGGTCAGAGACAAGGACCCAGTCTACTATTGAGCCTTTGTTTTTGTTGGGTCTGGTTATGGTAGTAATAAGACGGGTGTACTTAAATAGGTGGATACGGTTTGTGGGGTGATGATGTATGATGTTTAACCAGTTAATACTCATATCACCAAGTATGATTGTTTCATTATCTATATTTTTGGATGACCAGGCTAGTATTTCCTCAAGTATTGGGATATTGTTACCCGGGGGGGGGGGGCTTATATGTGACTATAATGCAGATGCTTTTGCTGCTATTCATTTTCAAGTAGGATATTAGTATTTGTCAGTAGAAAGTGAGGGAATGGGTTTGTATATGGGACTATATTAAAAGTATTATGGAATATGGGAGCAATGCCCCCACTTCTTTCCTGGAACTATCTGTTCTCAGGCAAGCGAAGCCTGGTGGGAGGAATTCAGAATGTTTCATATAAGGTTTTAGCTAAGTTTCAGTTGCTGTTACAATATCTGGCTTATAATGTTCACTTCAGGCATGGAGATATGGAATTTTGTTTCTGATGCTTTGGAGGTTGATGGTAGTGAGGGTAAAGGTTTTCTGAAAGTTCTTGTAATAAAGAGGAGAGTGAGTGGATCCAGGATTGGGGTGAATGTCACCGCATATAATTAGGTTGTGCTGAGTGTGTATGGGATTAGTGGTTTGCAAGTTTTTTTCTTTATGTTGTATTCATGTAAGGAAATAAGTTTATTTTAGTTTTTATATGTAAGGTTAGAATTTTTAGCTTTTTAGGGAGGGAGGTACATATTGCATATAGAGAGGGTGCTATATCAGAGTGAGTGAGTTTGGATAGAAGAGTGGCAGCTACATGAGTGGGCTTGTAATATTCATGTATGGTTTCAGGAGAAGTAAGTAGCTGTAGAAAGAGGAAGGATAGAGACAGAGTAAGTAGTGTTAAGTTGGTAATGAATGGCATGTTGTGGAGGAGGAGTATGTAGGGTAGTGAAGAGTAAGATTTATTTGTAAGATAAACTAGCATATGAAGACAGTGTGGTAGAGTAAGAGGTGGAATGGGGTGTGAAATGGTCAATTATACAATCAGTGAAATGGGGGGTGAAGTGAAGAATTAATTATTAGAAGGTTATGATTGCGTAGAGATAGGTGAAGCTTTGATTAGGATAAATGTAAGTGATGTGGGGGTGGGTGGGAATGGGGGTAGAGTAGGGAAGTGTAGTGAGCCAGAGAGAAGTGAGGACAAACAGAGTGGGCAGATCCAGAAGTGGGCACAGGAGCAGCAGATTGCTATGCTTAAAAAAAACATCATTGGGACTTGCACTTAAGTTTATCAGTAAGTAATACAGTGTTTAGAGTGGTGAGACTAAGTGAGTAAGGACAGATGTTGATAATGTATGGAGTGAGCCCTTGGTTTAGAAAAAAGAGTCTTAGCCTTTAGCACACTTTCCTGAAGTTAGGTGCCAAAGTGATACAGAAACTAGGGAGAGAGAGATGCATACTTGGGGGGGGGGGTGTTGATGGTGATGGTAGGGGTGGTCATGGGGGTTAGTGAGCCAAGAAATGTGTGTGCATGTCACAGCCTATTTCTTTTTTGAAAAAAGACAAAAAAATGCTTTTAACACCATGTGAGGAAGAAGCAATTGGGACACATAAGTATTGCTTGTGCTGATGTTTTTTTTTCCTCCCATCCTTGGCTAGAGAACAATAGTCCTTGTATCGGTTTCAGGACCATTAGATGGAATTTCAGCCAAGTGTGTTCAGGGTGGGGGGAGGAATGACAACATCATTAAGGGGTAGTCATTTAAGGGGTATCCAGTATGTTTCATGTAGGAGATTGTTGAATTTATGCTGGCAAAAATTAGTTGAATTCCTAACTGATTTTACAGTGTGTACTCTTAGTTGTTGGGAGTTTGTTGGGAGTTTGTTCTAAGAGAATAAGCTGGCAGATGATAGCTCAGGGAACTAGTCAGTGTATCGGGAGAGGGATAATTGGTGAGGTGGAATACTAGGATCCAGTCTAGGGTGGATTAGCAGGTAAGATCTTTGCTGTATCTTGTTGGAGCATTGATAATCTGAGAAAACCATACAGAGGGATACAATTTGTGGGGGAGTTGTAAGCTATGGTTTGCCAATATATATTTAATTCTCCTAAGATTATTGCTTTGTGGTTTATTTTTGGGATATCCAGGATGTGGTGGAATATATATATATATTACTATTATACAAATTCTTTTTGATGTGGTGAGGTTCAAAAAAGAGATTAGTACCTCAGCATTAGAAAATATGCGTGTATTACTGGTGTAGGATGTGATGTTGAGTGTAGAGGGATATAGAAAGGCTATCCCGCCCCCTTTTTTTTAGATCTATCTCTTCTGGTTATTGCAAAGTTTGGAGGTATTATTTCTGAGTCTTTTACATTGGGGTGTAACAGTGTTTCGGTAAGGGCTAGTCAGGTTTATTTTGATCAATCCAGGTATGCAGCGGGGCTATTTTATTATATATACTTCTAAGGTTCAGTGTAAGTATGTTTAAATCTTTGAGGTTACTCTTGTGGTTAGGATTAGAGGGTGGGCCTGGGTTAGGATGTATGTCTCCAAATTTGAGTAGACAGGTAATGAGGAATGAGTACCATGGGATGTTTTTTATTAATAGGTGATGGTGTCAAGTGTGGTTTCATAGGAGGTGAGGATGCCAATCTGAGGCTTGAATAATATGGGAGGATATATGGCAAAAGCTGGGGGGAGATATGTGAGAAGCTGTGTTGTTTATTGGGGAGATGGTTGGAGGAGGTTATTGATGTGTATTGGTGTGCTGGGGTATGCGATGGTATAGTTGTAGCGAGGTTGAGAATTAAGAGTAAAGAAGTTAGGCAGGTTAGAAGGAGCATGTCAACTGTGATGGTGGGTTTAAAAACAGTAAAAGTGGTATTTATGTGTTAGAATGTAATATCAGGTGTAAACAGAGATTTAAGTTATCTAGTGATATGTGAGCAACTTAAGGTAAGGTTGGAAATGTTATGACTTCAGGATGGGCTTTGACAATTTGGTTAGGTGTTTTGCCTTATGGTTTGTGATAAGGAGGGGTGGGGGAGATATGACTGGTCAGTTGTAAAATTATGGTGCAATGTTAGTTTGATGTGTGTGTAGTAGAATATAGTAGAAGAGAAGGTGGAAAGCCTGGATTAATGTAAGATAGCTTGAGGTGGTGATTGTATTGTGATGGTGAATTAAAGTAAGATGCAAAGAACTGTGGTGGGGGATGAGAATCCAAGGTGATGGATGTAAGGGAAAGCAGATAAGTTTGGTTATATAAAAGTTTGTAAGGTGTGAGTGAAATGTGGGTGTGGACAACAATATAGATTTGTATATAATTGGGTTATAGGAATGAGAGGGAGTGGTTTGCTTAGGATATGAGTAGAGGTCAACCAAATAAAATCCAAATGTACAAGGAGAGGTAACGAAGTAAAAACAGCAAAGTCCACAAAATAGCGTACCAGATATTTATTTGTCCGCTTTCATCAAACGACTTCTTCAGAATAATTCAACAATGAAAAATCTCAGTCTTAAATACATTACCTAATAAAACAATGATTCAATTAAACACATTTACATATTTAATGAAGTAAATCATAATTAAAAACTTAAAAACAAAAAATGTTATATAAAAAGAGAGGCTACTTCAGCCTTATTTTTGACACATAAATTACGATGTTTCAGAAAACATTTGAGGTTGATAAATTCATTTAAACCTGGTGTCTTGTCTGATTTAAATCTAATTTGCCAAATAGCTTCTCTTTGCTCTAAAAATTTTTTAAAATCCCCATCTCTCATATCAATGGAACATACTTCTAATACAGAAAAAGAAAATTTTTTAAAAAGACAGCAAATAGAAAAATGCTTATATAAAGCATTTGTGCCATCATTAGTTTTTATAGCATACAAATGCTCTTTAATACGAGCACTCAAATTCCTAGTAGTCATTCCCACATAGAATGCCGGACAAGCAGAACACAAAGCTATATAAACAACACCACTGGTGTTACAGTTTACGAAGCCAGGCACTTCGAATGTTCTGTCAATGGTCGTAACCGCTACATAAGGTCCGGTGGAAATGAACCTACAAACTTTGCATTGATGACAACAATGCATGCCTTTTTTGTTCATAAAAGGCAAATTAATTGTGGGCTTCCTGTTTTCTAAAATCCTTTTAACATTATGACTGTTACGAAAAACAAATTGTGGCTTGATGCCACTGAGGAAGTTTGTGAATTTTTACATTCGAAAGCGCTCACAATATTTATTTTATTTTATTTTACATTTGTTTACCGGGCTAGTCTAGCTGGATACATGTCCATTTTCAGTAGAGGCCCGGGGAGAAAAGCTCCAAGAAGAAGGTACAGATAACATAATAGATCCTAAGACAGTAAAAATTACTATAGGCTTTACATATATTTGAAATAGAGATAAAAATAAAACAATTGGCTATACATGTAGTTGAAATAGAGAATAAAAATACAACAATTGGCTTTACACACTATATAAAACAGGCACAGAACTTAAGTAAATAATCTCACATGCTTCAATTGCAATTGTCGTCCTAGAGGGAAGTGGTGGAATTCTGGGGTGGTACAGGCCTGGACTATTTGTTAGTCAGGTTTGGTACAGGGGCACAGCCAGTGTGACTTGAGGAATTCTTTGAGGTGTTTTTTGAATTGGTTGAGTGAGGTAATAATTCTTAGGCTGGTTGGGAGGGAGTTCCAAAGCCTACCAATGGAGTTGGTGTAGTGAGCATCACCTCCAGAGTTATTAGATTTGACGGTTTGTAGCCGGACAGTTTTAGAAGATCTGAGGCAGGTTAGGTTGGAGTAGGGGGTAAGTATTTTATTAAGTGAGGGGGGTGTTGTCTGGTTGGTTAATTATCTTAAATGCCTCAGTGAGTTGGTTGATTTTGAGAATATTGGGCAGTTCTAACCATTCAAGTGCCTTTAGATTTAGGCAGTGGTGGGTTCGATAAGGCGTCCCTGTTATGAATCTGGCTATATGGTTATAAGCTGTAGAAAGTTTATTTAGCTCAGTCTTGTTGAGGAATGAAAATATTGGGGAGGCATAAAGGAGGGTTGAAAGGAGATGGGTGCGAGCTATAGTTAGTTTGGTGTGTGGGGTTAGGAAGTTATTTATTCTGTACATGGAGCCTAGTTTCTTATTGACAGAGTTAATGGTTAAGCTGATGTGTATGTCAAATTTGAGCTTGTGGTCGATGGTCACACCAATTAGTTTGGTGTGGGAGACAGGCTCTATGATGGTTCCATTGGTAGAGATCATGTGGAAAGTAGGGTTGTTGGCGTTTGGAGGTTCTTTACCTTGGCCGATGGATGCAGAGGGAAAAAATAGCAGTAACTTGGTTTTAGTAGGATTTAGTAAGAGTTTTAAATCTGAGAACCATTTTTCAACTATAGTAAAGCACTGCTGGGTTGAAACTTGGAGTTTGGTGAGGGAGATGTCTGAGCAGATCAGGGTGGAGTCGTCTGCATATTGAATACAAGAGGTTCTAGGGATGACTGAGTGAAGATCATTTATAAAGACAGAGAAGAGAAGGGGACCAAGTATAGAGCCTTGGGGAACACCGATGTTATTTGGGAGTAGATCGGATAGCTTGTTTTGCCATTGGACGGCTTGTTTTCTACCAGTGAGGTAAGCATTGAACCAGCTGATAGCGAGGTTACTAAGGCGAAGTGTTTTCAAGGTGTGGAGCAGGAGTTGGTGATTGACCATATCGAAGGCTTTTGACAAGTCAAGAAAGAGAGCGGAGGATATTAATTTGTTGTTACGGTTGCTGTTGAGTGAGTCCACGAAGAGAGAAGGGCAGTGGTTGTGCTATGATGGGGCGAAAACCATGCTGGGTGTGGGACAATAGACTATTTAGGGTGAGGTAGTTTATGAGCTGTTTATGAACACACGTTCCATAATTTTGGCTAGTGGAGACAGTATAGCAATGGGTCTGTAGTTAGATGTGTCTGTAGAGGTCCCGCCTTTGTGAAGAGGGATGATATAGGAAATTTTCCAAATAGAGGGAATGGTAGCTTCAGCTATGGTTCTGTTAATCAAGATTGATATGGGGTATGCTATGGCATCTGATGCGATTTGTAAGTAGTCTGCTGGGAGTTGGTCCGCCAGGGTGGTTGGTTTGAGCTTTTTCAGAAGGGCATTATATAGGAGGTGGATATTGGCTGTAAGTTAAAGGAGGGGTGGTCTTGGTCATTAGTTAGGGTTGCTGGTGGGGGGGTAGAGGAAAGTTGACTGGCTAGTGATTGAATAGTCTCGGTAAAAAAAGAGTTAAAGGTGTTGGCTATTACTTCTGGATGTTTCCCAATGAGTTTCTCAGGGGTGGGAGTGGTGGATTTGCCAGGATGGAGGAGATTATTGAATCCAGCCCAAAATTTCTTTGGGTTATGCTGATGTTTATCCTGGAGGTGACAGAAATAGTGTTTTTTATCTGTAGTAATGGCAGTTTTAGTTGAGTTTCTAAGCTGTTGAAACTTAATGCGATCTAGGGGAGATTTGGTAGCTCTCCATTTGTTCCAGGCTTGGTCCCGAAGTTTAATTTTAGTTTTGGTGTCTCCAAAAAATAATAATATTTAATAATATTAATAATAATATTAATATTATTAAATAATAATATTTAATAATTCAATAAATTGAATTAGTTCTAGTCCAGTGAATGCTCTTTGCCTGTTTGTTTCTTTAAATATATATTCACCTTTTCTCTTAACTTTCATATGTTATATACAAAAATGTAACATTCAAAAACTCTAATTAACATATTTTCCATTTTTTATATACCACACACAAAAATCTGTATATTTAGTCTACATTTTTAAAAATAAATAAATAGATGTGGTTAAAAAGCACTATCTCACATCAACTACTGCAATAACCTATAGCTTACTATGTGTATTCCTTAGTTTGTTATATAACCACTTACAAAGACTTATATCATAGGAGCATTTCCACAGATATTGCAGGTAAACTAATTTTTGAATATAAAAAATCTTTTATATATAAGAACCACATACTAACGCAGTGATTGAAAGTTGTTGGTTGCATATAGACTAGTATAGCATTTCAAAAGAGTGTAAAAATATATGCATACCAAAATTAATTTAAGAAGTTTATACAGGCTTTGTTATATAAATTAAGTATATATATATATATATATATATATATATATATATAAACACATAATCCTACCTTTGTATAAAATCCTATGTATGGAATGCTCATGATTTAAGCTAAGGAATGTGCTTGTATTAACCTACAAAAGCGCATGCCCAGAGAATCACAATCTCCATTGTGACTGAATATATATATATATATATATATATATATATATATATATATATATACATACACACATTATTATAACTAATATCAAGGAATTAAGTATAGATAAACTATTAAATTTAAAAATAAAAGGTGTTTCAACACCATGTAAACGGCACTACTTAAAATGAAGCAAAAGATATATTAATAATGTATGTCCTTATGAACATAACGTATGTATGTAGATGGATATAAATGTGTCCTATCGTAGATTCATGACCATAAATTTATTAAAATAAAGAAACCTGTGCATCTAAAAGTAAACTTAAAAACATAAAACTAATGAAATAATGTTACTTAAACTAAATTATAAAATGTGTCAATAATATACCTTATTAAAATACAGTATTGTATATTAATAAATACATTCATTCTATCTATAATGCAATATAATAGCCAGCAGTCATCATATATTTATTTTATAGCCTATTGTGTTAGTCTAAATAAATCATTAACTGCTATTTCTTAAATAAACTTTGTGCCTTTAGTGCTGGTTTCAATAGGATAGTTCCATTGAGTCCTTTGTCACCATCGGTACGTAACCTTATTATCTACTTGGTTTCATTTAATTAAGTTTTATTTCTAATATCAGCAAGTCTCTGATCCATGTTTGTTACTTCAATAACTAAAAATTTAAGTGTATGATGTATAGGGGTGGCGTGTTCATGTTTAGCAAAAGCTTTATTCATATTCATAGTTCTTAATAGTATAGAGATGTTCCCTGATTTGATCTCTCATATGTCTATTAGTTTTACCTACATAGAAAGAAAAACATTGAATACAATGAGCTAAATAAATTATATTACTACTGTTACAGGTACATCTACCTCAAACATATATTTTCTACTTGTAACAGGATGTATAAAAAAGCCACTTGTGTCTCTATATACAAATAATTGCATTTGCCACATGGATGTGTATGGCTATTTGTATTAATATGTGTTGTCTCTAAGTAGTCTCTTTGATAACATAACATTCTTTTGATTGATTTTTTTGTTCTTGTATCTAAATAATGGTTTATTCCCTACCATTTGTTTAATTTTTCATCAGTAGTCAATATATGACAATTTTTATATATTATATTTGTAATCTTATTGACTTCTCATGTGTAGAACAAGGTGCATTTAATTTGATTCTGATATTTTTCAGTACATGCATCTGTATCCTCTACTCCACATTTACACAAGAAATAATACGGTCTGTCTTTAATTTGTCTCAGGAGAACTATTTCCTTTACTATATCCTTACCCTGTATTTCTTCACATCCCCTTTGTATAAAGTTATCCTTAAGTTGCTTTAGTTCCTCATAAAACTTATTCTCATCTGCATTGAGCCTGGAGGCTGTAATGGCTTGACCCTTCACTACATTATGGAATACCTGACTTGAGTCACAGTGTTTAATTTTATGGTTATGAACTTTTCATTGTCTTATCAGGGATATATTACACTGGTAAGTGTAAAATATGCTAAAGTGTTAACGTAGCTTCACCTTCAGCAGTAAAAGCCCTATGAGTGTGTGTGGATAAGTGGGGGTGGGGGTACCCTTCCAGCAGAGTCAACACTGCAAAAGAGAACACACTAATACATGACTTAACAAATTACATTATTATTTACTGAGTCTTGGAAATTACCTTACATAGATTTAAAGCAATGTATTGTTCCTTGTGAACCTTTGTAACTGCAGGTAAAATTCAGCTGTGCAAGTCCTTTAGGTAGTGGGATATGATATCTTTTGAAGCAGCAGTAGTCAGACTTGCTATGTGCTTGGTTCACGTATTGTAGAGTGAAGCAGCTGAATGGAGAGAGCACTTGGGATAAGGGGTAGAGAAGTGAAGTGAGTATGCCATTAATGATCTGCTAAAGCACAAATATCTTTGTACAGTGCAACAAACGCTATGTATATCTAAGGGTAACACCTGATAGCACTAGGGATATGTGTTTCTTGTATCAAAAATTGGATGATTTGCTTACTATTATTAGTAGCAAATCTAGAATTACTGATAATGATTGGACTTGTGCAACTGGCACAGCTTGGAAAACTGGTATTACATATATCAATGCCTGGACTGATGAGATAAATAATATTAGGCAAAGAGCAAATAGATGTTTAGGAAGGGAGTGTCTATTGTATGTAGAGATCAATCAACACCTATGAAACAAGATAATGCCACTGACAACTCTGGAATTCAGGATACAAGTATTTAGCAATCTGAGGATTCTGAGCATATAGAAGGAAATAAAAAAAGAAAGAAAGGAAGAATTTCACAACAAATAAAAAAAGAAAACAAAACTGATAAATGTCTGTAAAGCAAAGAGAATACACACGAAAAGGACACTGCTTTGTTATGTAACACACAGATTACAGGGAATGATAACATTTTTCTATCAGCAAATCTTCAGTCTGCAAAAAAAGGCATAATTTTTCCAAAAGAGAGGGAAGAAAAAAGAGGCAAGGGGCAGGTAAAAAGGAAGAAACCAAAATTAAAAGTGGAAGGATTGCAGAACATTACTGTAACAAAAAAAAAAAAAAAAACAGGAGAAAGACAGACATTGACAACATGGCTCAAGCTGTGGATGCACAATGCCAGCTAGATGAGAATTGTATGCTTGCAAATGTAATAAGCAATGAAAGCAGTAGTATTAAGAAGCCTAATAGTGATGAAGATCATTCTTTTGTAACAAATGACAGACCAGATATTACTGAATTAGAAGTTGAAGATTCTTCAGATCTAGTCAAAATAAGATATTCTTGTAAATGGAGATTTCCAGGAGCAAAAATAGTGGATGTGAGGCAGGCCTTATAATACCTCAATATAAAGAAGTACATATCTGTTTTTATTCATGCTGGTACACATTATCTCACCCACAAGGACTATTTGACTGTTAGGGAACTTATAGCCCTCTTAGATAGCATCACTTATATAGGTGTTAGGACGTATTTTTCACAAATCACATATAGAAAGGAGAGTCATGTCGCCGTGAATGAAAATATGTTTGGGGTAAATGCCTAGATGAAAAAAAATGCCCCATTTAAAAAAAAATGGAAAAGTAGCGCATCGGAGTCTAATTTTGGGCACACATGTTCAGACAACATGGAGTGCACTTGTCAAGATCAGGGAAGAGAATTTTTGCAGCAAATATTTTATAAACACAAAGTAGTATTTTTGTCAGTTTGAAAATGTACCAGTTCACAGATAGCAACATTTGCGGTATCTGTAATGGTTGTTAATGCTAGCAGCATTACTATTTTCTTTTTATTTGAAAACTCGATATGCTAAAACAAGACTGATGTTGTTATTGTTTGTGAAATATTATTAAATAACAATGACCAAAAACCAGTTCTGTCAGAGTATATGTTTTTATTGTAACAGATATTCTAATTAAAAAAAAAAAACAGAAAAGACTGCAAATGCCCAAAGCTGGTTTATGGTCAAATGGGACTCCTCCCATCAGTCAAACCAATATCCAATTACTTGTCTCTCCCAAATTACCATGAAGCACGATTCAGACCTGTTTGTGTTTATACTAGTTTCCTCTTTACTTTCACAATGATCACTGACATATCTTTCAACCTTTTATCTCAAGAAATCCCCACAAAGCCTTACATAATGGGGGGACAAAGGCCCAAAAATAGGGACAAATTTTAAATACTGCTCTTATAAATTTAGAAAGCAGCTAGAATAACAGTGTTTTGTTAACATGCATTTTCTAAAGGATATGAAGTCTGAAACTGAAATGTGTGTCATTATTTAGTGATTTCATTCCTCAGATCATGCTAGTAATTTGCCAGAAACCCATATATTTTATGAGGAACAAACCAAAATTTTGAGGCAAAAATCTGGACATTCTGTGAAAATCTGTACAGTTGAGAGGTATGAGATTCACTGAGATCTGCATTAAAAACAGACAGCTATTGTCAGAGCAAAAAATATTGGCAACCATTTTCCTAAAGACAGGTTTTGCAAGCATTTTCTGCAGGATATGAAGTCTGAAACTCACAGGCTTATCATTACTTAATGATTACAGTCCACAGTACTTTACCAGAAAATCACAAATGTACGAGGAAGAATATAAGGTAAAATCAAAGAGAGTATAGAACTATGCCCTCTGCATACACAAGCTCACACCCACACATACACTTATGTGTGAGCATCAGTTACAGACACTTGTGAGATTATACACCTCAAATATCTGCTTGCGATCAAGTGAATGAGCAAATACATAATACATGGTGCAGCAATTTATCTTGGCTCTGTTCTGTCAGAAACATACAATGCAACCCCCCCCCCCCCACCAACTTCTTAACTTAGGAACCATAGACAAAGACATAGAAAGCTGTTAAAATAAACAAATTCTGCATTAGCAAGCATCTTCTGAAGCCTATGAATGCCTGCCATTAGTTAGAGACTGCAATACTCACCAAAATTCATATTGGTGAGATGATATGATTGAATTTCCAAAAACTTGAATCTTTTGAATGGAGATCGTGGTACAGTGAAGATCGGGAAATTTATCATTTTCCTCAATGTAGTGAGATCTCGGAGTTGGTATATATAATTTGCAGGGTGTGTGGGGGCATAATACCCACATGGTAAAAATGTAAAAAAGATAGATTATTTTATTTTTTTTTTTTTCTTTTTGAATGTTCAGAAACTCGATCACATCATCTCGCCAATATGAATTTTGAGTTTCTGAACTCGATCAACTGAAAAAGGCCCCCCCCCACACACACACACACGTATATGTATACATATATAAATGCATCTATCTGTCTCTGTCTCTCTCTCTCTCTCAATATATATATATATATATATATATATATACATATTTACATATTTAAACATAACTAAATAAATAAAAAAAAAACAAATAGCCTAGCTCCACCTATTTCTGCAGGTGCGACTGCCCCTTAAACACACAAGCTGAAACTCTATTCTACATTTACTTCTTAAAAGCAAGGAGTTTCTGTTGGCAAGACAATCAAAGTTCTCTGGGGCATCAGGCACTAGGGTAATACACAATACAGCACTGTCTGTTTTTAATACTTCAGACTTGTTTGTTCTGGGGGTGATAGTTAAGCATGATTAAGTCTACTGTGAGAGTCGGGGAAGGGGTAACAGTTCGACTGCATAAACAACAGGGATGGGGAGGGTCTTGGGACTTATAACTTTTACTGCGCAATAAGAAAGAGAAAGTGGCAATAGAAAAAACTAAAAACTAGATGTAATAATTTAAAAACATTTTCTAATTTTTTTGTTTAGCATACTAAAAGAGCAAAAGAAAAAAGATGGAAAATTCTCTCAACTGCCTTCCCCAGTGGAAGGAGCCAGAGGTCATCAAACAGGTTCAAAAGAAGAAGTGGCAATCAGGAATACTGTTGTTGCTAATTTAAGGAGGATGGCCAGTTCAGATGGAGAAACGGGACTGGGGTGGGATTTGATAGAGAGGTGGAAAAATGCAGCCACCTGATAGCATTTATGGGGGTCCCAGATAGCATCAGGCCCTAGGCAGCTGCCTGGGGAGCCTTGTGCTTGATTTGGTCCTGCAAATGCCCCTGCCATGGCAGGTTACTGGCATAGGTGAATATGTTATTTCAGAACTAGCTTACACAGTTACACATATTTTTTAATTTAAATAAATAGAAGGTAAGTCAGACTTTTCATAAATTTGTTTGAAAGACAAATACTTTTTATACACTAATCTGAAAAGAAAACTATATATAGGCTTCAATAACTACGAGATTCCTGTTTCCCCTGCTGCTTCATGGAAAATACTGTGATATAGTGGTTGAATTGTACAAGCAGGTCATGAGTGATTATAGTAAATATAAAGATATATTGTTAAAAGTCATGAAATAAAGTATGACTTAACATAAAAAGTGTAAAGTAAAACCTTTAAAATAAGAAAAAAGAAGCCTGATCTTTTCATTTACTCAACCATTAAAAGCCTGTCTTGTCTTGTCTAGAACTTCTCCAATTCTAGCAGCAAACTCTTTTCTGTGTTGCATTTTGTCTAAAGCTAAAGTTAAACAGAATTGTTTCACAGGCATCTAAATACACTGACATAATGTTTTGTGTTGCTGGCTATTTGTAGTTATATTGTTGTGTAGAAGTTGTCTGTGTAGCAACTGTCATTTAAACTAACCATTAAGGTAATTGTTTTGAAGTTTCTCCTTGATGCTCTGTTATTTCTCTTTTAACATCTATAGTACTTTTTTGTTGTATTCCTTTAGCTACTGACAGCTCCTTTATATGGCATTATGACTTTCAGGCTGGTTTTCTTGACTGAGTGACTTAATTAAAGACAGGCAACATTAACATCATTTTTCTGAGACTTTTTATGCATATTTCATATTTGCATTCATATTTTCGTAAGTAGCTTACAAATTATTAAAAAAGCATTACATAAAATAAAGAGAACCAGAAAAATACACTGACAATGCCCATTCAGAATGTATATATTGCTGTTAGCTATTTGTTAGTTGTTACGAAGACATTTGATATTTCCACTTATCCATTAAAAATTGCAAAAACTGGGTGAAACTGAGCAAAATGGATGCTTCTTCTTAAAAAAGTTCTCTCCCTTCCTTGTTTCTCCTACCCCATTACCTATACTAATTCCCCCTTTCCTCACTTCCTATTTACCAAAGTTGCCTTCACTACACTTTAACCATTCCGACTGCCCGTGTGTTGTTGTTACTTTTTATAATATTTAGCCTATTATTTGTGTGATATTAATGACTAGTAAAAGGTTTTGCTAGTCTTCCAAGCTGTTGCTGTAATGGATTCCATGTAATCAGTCCACTGCCCTGATTACCAAACAATAGACTTCAAACTATTGCATGGCATCAGCTAAAGCCTTAAATGATGCTACAGAAAAGCTGTAACTGATACTTGGGTTGTAACACACAGTCCAAGGGGACCACTACATACACTTCTCATTATACAAACAAGTATAACTTTCAAAGTCTGTAAATTTCTCAGGAAACAAGCATCCACAAAGGACTTGCTTGAAGTGATATGAAAGCTGAAGTTTGGCTAAACAGAAGTTTTCATGTTGGCTTTTATCAAATTCATACAATTTCCAGGGTACAAAAAATGTTTGCGAAATTTCAGAGAAAAAATAAGTTTACAGTTTTTATACTATATTATAAATAAGCAATGCTTAGCTTAGATATACTGTTTTCCACACACACACACATGTATTTAATATTTCATAATAACTTGGAATTTTCACATCCATGGATGCCCTTGGTATATTTTCACAGTAGTTTTTTCCAATTTTCTCATGTTTGTTTTCTTATAAAGTTTCAATATTATTATTTCATACTCTAGTTTGGGTCTGTTGTAACTTACAAGCAATGATTTCATCATTTATGATTTCCTAGACCTTATAAATATTCTTTATACAGCCTATATTTTTATAACTATAACTAACCAATTGGTTGATATTATCAGAAAAACTCACTGCTGGATATACCTATATACCCAGGTCCTTAAATGAATCTACAGTTTTAATCACTGTGTGCTGTATTAAATATTCACCTTTCAGTCTATGGCTCCAAAATATCATATGCTTTATTTTTCATGTATTTATCAGCATATTATTCTTCTGTGCCAAAATAGTCAATTTTGTCAAGTTATTTTGCAGACATGCCCTATCTATAACAGATTAAATCCATTTACACATTTTTAAGTCATCTGCATACAGACTACAGAACATCTCTGAAGAAAAAAAGATAGATCTGAAAGATACAACCTAAACAAGTACGGGACTAGGAAAAGCCCTGCGGGTTATCCTGATAGTAGCCTAGAATTCCTCCTGTGCAATTACTGCATGACACCTGCCATGTCCTATTTGTAAGCTATGCAGCTGTCCATCTTATCAAGATTACATCAATACCTAGTTCTTCCAATTTATTGATCAGTGTTTCGAGTATGACTATATCAATGGCTGAAGTTGTCTATATAAATTACATTACAGCACAATTTTTCATTTACAGCTGTTTTTATATTATTATAGAACATCATGTTGCAGGTGGTTATAGATCTATTTTCAACATATGCATGCTGATGTATGGTTTAAAGTCCCACCCTTTCCAGTTCTGAGAATAATTTATCCATATAACTTTCTCCCTTATTTTTCCACAACAGGAAAGTAAATGTACGGGCCTATATAGTTCTGGGTTTGTCCTAGTGCCCTTTCTCTTAAAGATGGATTTAACAAGTGCATGCATCCAATCTTGATGAAGCTCTCTGTATTTGAACAACCAGGTGAAAAGCAAATATAATGGTACTGCAAGTTTATGCTGAAGAATTCTCAAGGTCATTATTACTAATTTTATCTCCTCCCTGTGATTTGTTTGGGTCCAGTTTGCATAGTTCTGTTTTCAATCTAATCTAATTTAATTTCAGTATCTGAAGTTACTTGGATGTGACTAGCACAATGCATCACCCTGTTTGTGGAGCAAAACTATTTTGTGTAAGATTTTGTAAATATATTTATAATCTGTTTTGTTTGAGAATTAATTTTATAATCTACACACTGGGCCAGATTCAGGAAGGCTTACACGGAGTTCAAGAGTAGTGTAAGCCTCCGTGTAAGCCTCCTGATTCAGGAACAGCCCAAATCTCCGTGTAAGAGACAGCTAACACGTCTCTTACACGGACTGGGTGTGGAAATGCTCAATACCTCATTTGCAGCTCTAAGATATGCAAATGAGGTATTTGAGCGATCCAAGAAAGCCAAACCAGTCTGTGTAACGGACGTGTTAGCTGCAGAAATGTACTCAGCTGACAACTGAGTACATTTCTGCAAAATTAAAAACGGAGCTATGTCAGCTCCAAATAAAGGGTGCATATGTTTCATTAAGCATGCCAATGGCCAAATATGTGGCCATTGGCATGAAAAAGTGTTGCAAAAATAAGTTATATAACTTTTTTTTTTCACGGGATTTTTGTGTTTAACTGCAGCGCACACCCGCAAATGGGGTGCGCTACCTAAAACTGAAAACCGAAGCTTATAAGCCCACAATTGTGGGATATATGTATTACATTGAATGTCAATGGAGGGACTTGCAGACCAAAACAATATGGCCTCCGTTCAGTGGTTGTCAAGGGGGGGAAGCTCCGTGTAAGACATGTAACTAAGCATTACTAGGCAATCCTATGTAAATGAGGGTTACAATACTGAATCACACTGCCACATAGGTAATGAGCACTTTCTGAGTAGTGTAAGAGTTAGAGACGGCGCAGGAACAGAGTAAGAGGTAGGTGACATCACGGGGGAAGGATAGTAATAAATGTACCAGATTGGAGGGCAATGTAAGGTAACAGATGACAGACAGACATCAGGGAGGGAGGTGTGTCCCAACAGAACACTAGGAAAGTCAAGAAATTGAGGGTACGCTATCCCTACACTCAAAGTTTCTTGATATACGTGCATCTTGTGGCGCATGTAAAGGCAGGTTCAACATGTGGGGCGTGTTGCAAACTGTTTACAACGGTTTCTTGTGGCGTGCGTGTGTAAGGCAGTGTCTGTAGCGTTTTAGCATGAATCAGCCTAGCTAACACCGTGTAAGGATGTGTGCGGCGTGTAACACCGTGTAAGGATATGTGCGCGCGTTTAAGTGACTGTGGGCGTGTTTAAGCTGGTGTGCACATTGCTCCCCCTCAGGAAACAGAGAGGAAACAGGAAACAACTAAAATCCAGGTAAACTGCCAGAGGATACTACTGGAGTTAACTGGTGGAAACAATTAGAAGCAGGCAATTACACAGGCAGACTAGAAGCCCAACCCAGCACTTAAAACACTGCAAGGAGCAGTGCAGGCTGTTTCTCACAACAGATACTGCCAGAAACTAAGCTATCAGAATTGAAAACTGAACAAAGCTGAACTCAGAGCAGAAATGCTAGGGGCTGCCATAGCTATTATAGTCAGGCATAGGCGAATTGCTGAGGGTGGTGACTAGGGTTGCCACCTTTCCAAATGCCCAAAGTGGGACATTTGTGCCACAAACATCAGATTTTGCAGGGCAAAACATACCCAGCCAGTACAAAGGACAGAACTTCAGTTTTTTGCCTGAATAAAAGTCTATTCTTGTAGCATTTTAGTTCCTTATTCTGTTTCTTATAACATTTATGTGTTTCAGATACAGAATAACTGTTTTATGCAACTATGACATAAAATATAGAAAATAATTTTGTCCTAAAATCTCAGGACATTTGCCATTTTTCACAATGTTTGCAGGACACAACTGCCCAAAGAGGGACTGTCCCTCACAAAGTGGGACAGGTGGTAACCCTAGTGGTGACAATGCAGATGCTGACAGACAACCCAGAGTGAGGAGAAAGAGAAGAGTATACAGGCCCAGGGTCACCTACCATGGGTTACATGAGCTGGAGATAGTAGAGCGCTATAGAGTGGACAGAGAGCTCCTGCAGCAGATTGTTGAGCTGTGCAGGCCACGCCTCACACACAGAACCAACAGAGGGGAACCCATCCCAGTGGAAACCAAGGTATGTGTTGGCCTAAGAATACTAGCAACAGGTACCTTCCAGAGACCAACTGGTGATATGATGGGGATATCACAGGCATCAGCCTCCAGGGTACTGCACCAGTTCCTGGATGCCATGTCACCACATGTCAGTGATCATATATATGTCCCTAATGACCGTGAGGTTGTGGCCAGCAATATCGTTTCTTCCAGCAAATAGCGGGATACCCTGAGGTGCTGGGTGCAATAGACTGCACGCACATACGCATCAAAGCACCAGCCGGTGAGCGGGGTAGAACCTACATTAACCGCAAGGGATACCCCTCCATCAACTGCCAGGTCGTGTGTGATGCCCAGGGCATAATAATGAATGTGTGTGCTGGCTGCCCTGGGAGCTACCACGATTCCCACATCTGGCATCTGACGCAGCTGTACCAATCATTTGCCAATGGGGACTTCCCACACGGACACCTAGTGGGGGATGCAGGTTATGCACTTGAGCCGTGGCTGATGACACCCATCAGAAATGCACACACACCTGAACAGGAACGCCATAATGAGGCACACGCACAAACACGTAATATCATAGGCGTGTGTTTGGGCTGCTCAAGTCACGGTTCCGGTGTCTGGACACATCTGGTGGAGCTTTGCAGTACACACCAACTACATGTACCCAAATGATCATGATATGTGCTATGCTACATAATATGATCCTGCGGAAACAGCTGCAGCAGGACCAGCACAGGGCTGGGCCAAACATCTCCCCACCATTGCCAAGGCCACCACAGGCAGGGGTGACTCGGAGGAGGAACAACCTGACCTTGTCCCAGTAGGCAGAAGGAGGCGTGCCCAGTATGCCCTGGCCTTGGCAAAGAGGCAACACATAGCACATACGCTTGGTCAGTAGGAACACTGGGACTGATACCGCTCTGACTCACTCATACAGTAACAGGGATGCCTAACATGACACAACCTGCTTCCAAACGTACAGGGAGTGTAGTATGTGTATCCGACAGAGGTGGCCCTGCAGCACCACCTGAGGCATGAATGCCATGTGTTAAGTAATGTAATATCATGTACAATATGCACACCTGAGGACCCCAACTAACATCCATATCCACGCATATGACCCTGCGGAAACAGCTGCACGTCATACAGTGATGTACATGTGCAAAAACATGGAACAAGATACAAAATGAGGGTGACTAGCAATAAATAGCATGGATAACCACACACCCATGTTTGTACCACAACAAGAACCAACATGGAATAGCCATGGTCAAAAACCAATGGCTAAAACCGACTACTACTATATAGCCTGCTGCAGACCACTGTCCTAATAGCAGGAACTGCCCCAGGCCTATGTCCATAGGTTCATAGGTTCATACTAGGCTATCTGCCCTAGGGCATTAATAAGCCTAGCCCAGAGTTTTGTGGCTTCTGCCACCTGCAAGTTGATGGATAATATGCCCATTATTTTGCTGTGCCTCTGTCAAGCAGTGATACTGAGGTTATCCCTGGGGTATACCTGCAATCTCCCATCCATTGGTCAAGATCTCACTTGAACAAAGCCAGTGAGGTGCTCAGCCTCACATGTACCAGGATGTTGTTCCACAGCATATGGACTCTCTGGGTGATGAATCTGTCCCTCCAGCACATCCTATTAATATCTGTGTTGAGGTTTAGGTCTCCTGCCCTTGTAGTTCTGATGGATGTAGAGGTCTTGAGGTGAAGCATGTTCATTAATTCTGGGTTGGACATAGCCTTGTATGTCAGGCACAGGTCACCTCTGAGCACACAGTGGCGACTGAATACAGCTGGAATTCCTTCAGTCGGGCAGCATAAGAAATATGTTTGAGACCCTTTCACCTCCTGTCGAGGAATTTGTGGGCCCATCCAATCTGAATGGGGCATTGTATGCAATCATTGGTCTGATGAGTGATGAGTACAGGGGAACAATGACCTCCCTTGATCTAGATGTGAATCACTGCATGATGAGGTGGCCAATGTAGAAGGCCTTCCAAACTACCCTGGCAATGTGAGTGTCAAACAAAGGTCACTGTCAACCTGGGTGCCCAGGTCCCTGATAACCTACGTTGTGCTTAGAGGATTGCCACCTAGATGGGAAGTAGTGGTAACCTTGTTCTTCCTGAAGGGTATGGCTATGCATTGTTTAGTGTTTAATGTAAGGCCATGGCTGTGGCACCAGTTATCTGTGTCTATGAGACCCTTCTGAAGGATGTCTGTGTCAGATGGGTTTCCAACTATGCTTCCCAGTTTGCAGTCATCTTCAAACTTTGTCAGCCATAATCCTCCTGTGTTTGCTCGTACTTCTGAAAAGTAGATACTGAACAAATGTGGGCCCAGGACTGAGCCCTGTGGGACACCACTTGTGACAGCTCTGGAGTGTGAACTGGCACCAGCAACTTTGACCCTGTGTGTTCCGTCACTTAGGCAGTTTGCAACCCATGCTGTGATGTATGGGTTCACAATTAAGCTGGTGATGTTTTCAATGATACCTGAGTGGGGTATTGTGTTGAAAGCCTTTGCCAGGTCAAGGTAGGCTGTGTGGACTGCCTTGCCCACGTCAATGGCCTGGGTGAGTGTTTTGAAAAAGTCAACCAAGTTTAAAAGGCATGATCTGCCCTTGACAAAGCCAAACTGGATTGGATCCAATGTCTGCAAGTCCCCTATGTCTTCATTTAGAATTCCCATTATGATCCTCTCCATAGCTTAGCAGAACAGGCTTGTCAAGCTGATGGGATGGTAGTTTCTGGGGTTGGTGGAGGCACCTCCTTTGTGAAGTGGGTCCACCATTGCTGTATGCCACTCCTTGGGAACATATCCTGAGATGAGGCTAAGATTAAACAGCTGCCCTAACTGTGGGTGTAATTACTCATTGAGTTCATGGAGCACACAACTGGGGACACCATCTGGTCCCATGGATAAAGTGTTTTCTGCCTTGGATTGAGCAGTTCCCACCCCAGCAGTGGAGATGTTTGGGGGCTACAATCCTCTGGTGTACATACCCCTCCAGTTGGGGGAGAAATCTGCACTGAACCTGTCAGCCAGTATGTTGCCAATGTCTGTAGGTGCAGTGATATCAACATCATTCTGAACTAAGTCTGAGCATATCTGGGAGTTTCCTCCCAGGTTTCAAACATAGGTAAAAGGCCTCATGATTGTCCCTGGAGTCCTGAGTGGGTTTACTCTCAAAACATGCCTCGGATGATTGTATGGGGAACCCAGTGTTTTACTCACAATGAGCAGGGTGTCTTCCCCCTACGGATTACGCTCTATCTCGTAGTAGCTCCTTCCTTGTGTTGTACAGCTTGTTTATGGCTAGGGTCCACCAGACTGGATGCTTGCCTGTGGTACAAAGAGTCATTATTTTTGGGATTGCCTGAACCATGCAGTCCTGGAGGTGCTGGTAGAAGGCATTTCTAAGTGATACAGTGGCTTGGGTAATGGTGTCCGCTGGCCTGGGGGCCTTGAAAGAGACCACACCAGTCCTCAGAAATGTGAAGTCGGCATTTGAGAAGGTCTTCACCGTTTCTTTTCCCATCTGGGGTGTGGGTGGGATGTGGACTCCCACTGAGAGTAGTCCATGATCTGATCTCACCAATGATGGGTATCGTCTGGTGTTGAACAGTGTGACCCCATGTTCGTGATGATGTGTTCTAGTATGTTGCCTCCACTTGAGGGGATTGGGACCAGTTGTTCCATGGCATTTCAGTGTATGAACTCTTGGAACCTTTGTGTTAGAGTGTTGTGGCATGATTAGTGATCCCAGTCTATATGTGGATAGTTGGAATCACCCAGTAGGATGGTGTTTGGAGATACATTTATCCCCTTCAGTGTTTGCAGGATAGCTGTGTGAGGTACCTGAGTTTGAGCGGGTGGCATGTAACATGCTACAAACTGCAGAGCAGTCTTGCCTACGGTCACTGGCACCTGGATGGTCTCCGATGCATCGTGTGTTGCCACCAACCATGAGGTGAGGGTGTCCTTGATGAATATGGACACCCACCATCCTTCTTGGTGTTGTCGGGATGCTGGTGCGGAATGCATGATATGAGGTAACACCCGATAGTGCCGGGTGCTGTCAGAAGCTGTGAACCAGGTTTCAGGCACAGCACAGACATCAATGTGCTACATACTGAGAAGGGCATAGAGTGTGTGCAGCTTGAGGTTGAGACCTTGGGCATTGAGCAGCATTAGCCTTAGTGTCTTTCCTTTACTGTGTTCTAGGGTGGTAGGTGTAGAATCTGAATCTTGCATAAAAAGGCACAATGGGGGTGGCAAGAGCATCATCTGAAATCCGGAAGCCCAGGGTGACAGGTGCAAGCCGTCCCTTGCAAATCACCGTGGCCTGTCCAGCATGTCATCCCAGGCAGACAGACATTGGACCCCTTAGAATGACACCATAGTCTAAGCAAAATACTACAGCTGATCATCTTGTCTCTGTTTATGTGGCATCATACTTGGTGAAGGTAGGATACTGCCGAAGGTCAGGGTCATACCTGCCTGGCCTACATAATCAGAGGGATCCTCTATGTCTCTTTCCATGTAGTCCAGGGAGGTACATCTCAGGTCGTTCACACCAGCATGGATTATGACTGGGTCAGACCTGTACTTGCAGTTTAGTGACCTGAGTGCTTGCATTATGTGGTGGATTCCAGTGCCCGATAGGCAGCTTACTGTGACCTCCTCTGTACCTGATCTGGTGAGTGGGACATCAGTGTGTCTGACTATGGAGTCACCTATGACAAGTGTGTCTGGCATTGTGTTTGGCCTTAAGGGCTGTGACTGTTTGGCACACCGACTCTGTGGTCAATGTGTTGCATGTGCTGTGCCCTGTGGAGGCAGTTGTGTGAGTGTCTGCTGTGGTGGCCACTGCCATTCTGGTAGACTTCTGATCAGAGCCTCCGAGTGTCTCTGTGTGTCTATGTGTATGATCTTAAGTTGTGACAGTGCCATGTGAGACTGGATTAAAGATGTGTGTGTGGTTACCTTCACCCTCTCTCTGGTCTTGCTAGTCCTATGTTGAGAGAGCTCAGCCTCCACTTTGGCTATATAGTTGCATCTCTCACATGTATGTGTGTTTTATGGCAGAAGGAGAGGGTTGTCAGTGTACATGAGGCAACTGTAACAGTGCCTCAATATTCCCAGGTTCACCAGCTGAGCAGGAGAGGACACTAGCAACTGATCCCTAGACATGCTAGAAGGAATAGACAAAACAATGTTGGAATACAGGGAGATATCAAGCCCCCCAAGCCACATCATACTGTTTGATTGACAATAGCTACACATACACTGGTGTTTCATAGTGTCATAGTGTACTACTAGGCTATCTGCCCTAGTGCATGTATAAGCCTAGCCATAGTGATGTGGCTATTGCCACCCCTTATAGTGGTAATAAGTGTACAGAATAGATTCTGAATATTGTGCCTCTGACTTAGTAGTGACACATTATGACCCCCTTACGTAATTGAATAACATGACTGTGTC
This sequence comes from Protopterus annectens, assembly GCF_019279795.1. Taxonomy (NCBI): domain Eukaryota; kingdom Metazoa; phylum Chordata; order Ceratodontiformes; family Protopteridae; genus Protopterus; species Protopterus annectens. The sequence goes on along the minus strand of NC_056738.1, from coordinate 349,243,490 downwards.
TCTGTCTAGTCTGTGCCTCCGTCTCATATGCAGTTGTCCAGATGTCTCCTGAAGAGAGTCAGTGAGGGACTCTGTCAAACATGAACTGGGATACTCTGCTAGAGTGTGAGATGCCTCTGAGTTATGACTCTGTCCCTCCAGCATGTCCTATACATGTATGTGCTGAGGTTCAAATACTCAGCTCTCATGGCTCTGGTGGATTTGGATTGCTTGCAGTGGAGCATGTCCACCAAATCCTGATTGGACATGGTCTTGTATGTCAGGCATAGGTCACCTGTAAGTATGCAGTATGACACTGAACAAAGCTGGACTTCCTCTATTCTGGAAGCATATGACATGTGTTGAAGAACCCTGATCTTCATGGTAGGTACTTTTCGGGTGCAAAGGTGCAAAGGCAGGATCTGCCCTGTACAAAGCTGAACTAGGTGGGAACAAGGGTCCGTAGGTCAGTAATGTGTCTGTGTAAGAGCTCCATGACTCCTCCCATATCTTTGCAGACAAGGCTGGTTAAGCCTGTGTGGTGGTAGTTGCCATGGTCTGTGGAGGCATCTCCTTTGTGGAGTGGGACCACTGTTGCCGTATGCCAGTGTTCAGGTACATATCCTGTAGCAAGACTAAGGTTAAATAGCAGTTGTATATATGGGTCCAGCCCCTTCTGGAGTTCACATAGCATGCAACTGGAGATACCAGCAGGTCCCATGGATGCTGTGTACTTGTCTTTGCTGAGTGTGGCTCTCACATGGACATCCAAGATGACAGTGAGGTTACATACAGCAGTGATAACTATCTTGTTTTGGGGGTGAGGGAGGGTAAATCGCACTGAAGCTGTCCGCGGAATGTTGCCAATATCTGTCAGGTCACTGGAATATATGTTGTTGTGTACCAACTCTGAGCATATCCGAGGGTTCACAACCAGGTGTCTGACATAACTGAAGAAAGCAGTGTGGTTACCTTCATTGTCTTTGGTGATTTATGTCCCCAAGTTGACCTTGCATGTCTTTATGAGATAATGTAGCTTTCTACTAGTGCTGATCACAGCTGTCTTCCCTTTGGAGATGTAGCTCTGTCTTGCATTAGTAACCCTCATCTGTCATACAGTTTGTTTATGGCTGGGGTCCACCAGACAGGACACTTTCCCTTTGTGGAGAGGGTCCTGTTTTCAGTTGTGATTGTATGGTCCATGCTGTCTGACATCTAGCTAAGGGGAGGTCATTCTGGTTCTGCAGTTATCTTTCATCAGCATTAGAAATGACCACAACAGCCCCTGTGGGTGTACCTCATGCACACACATCCAGCACCTGTAAAGTCCACAACAGTACCTCACCAGGAGTATGACAGAGCTGGAACACATGTAATGTGTAGTCTGATTAAACAGAGTGCAGCTCCACACACTGCCATGCTGTCCACCCAGATGCAAGCTGTGCCTGATGTAGAAAGCCATGTCCAAGCTGGAATCAATGCACATGCTGCACCTTGTACAATCTGAATGGCAGGGAGCTATGCACATGAGGGACCTGAACCCCAGCACTGACATATATAGGACAGGCTGTACTGCATTATCCAAAACACAGAAGCCACCCCACACATGAGTAAACTACCAGTACAGGTTGTCCATAGAGACACTGGTTGAGTCCCTCAACAGGAATCCTAATGAGTGGATGGGAGATGGGAGGTTTACCCTGGGTATCAATGTTATGTCACAGGTAGACAGAGGCACAGTATACTAAACAAGACATATGACATGGCAAACTAAACACAATGTGTTGATGGACAAACACATTCTCCGACTAGCATTAGGTCAAGATACCTCTTGAACACAGCCAGCAAGGTGCTCTGCCTCAAATGGACCAGGATTGTATTCCACAGCATAGGGAGTCTCCGAGTGATAACTCCATCCCTCCAACATGTCCAACATACATCCCTGCTAAGGTGTAAGTCACCTGCACTAGTGGTTCAGATGGATCTTCTGAGTCTGAGGTGGAGCATGTCCATTAATCTCTGTTTGGACATGGCCTCGCATGTCAGGCACATGTCACCTCTAAGCAGGCGGTATGTGAGTGAATAGAGTGTGAGTGTCTTCAATCTGGCAGCATATGACAGCTGTTGGGGTTCCTTGATCCTTTAGGTGGGGGACAGTCAGGGTGTCTCCAATTGCTGCAGATGTTGGGTGAGATACAGCCAGAATAGGGCATTCGACTCGATCACCGGTCTGATAAGTGAAGAGTACAGGGGAACAATGACCCACTAGATCTGGATGTGAATCCCATCCTGATCAGGTGGGCAATGTAGAAGGTCTTCCTAGCCACTTTAGCAATGTGAGTCTCAGAAGAATGGCGACTGTCAACCTGGGTCCCCAGGTCCATGATAACCTCCTCTGTGCTTAGAGGATTGCCACCTATATGGTAGCTTGGGGTCACCTTGCTTTTCCTGAAGGGTATGTCTACACATGTTGTGCACTTTGACTTCAGGCCATGGCCCTGGCACCAGCTATCAGTTACTGTGAGTCCCTTCTGAAGGATATCTGTGTGTGATGCACTGTCCACTATGGTGCCCAGTGTGCAGTCATCTGCTAACATTGTCATCCAAAGTCCTCCCATGTTGGCCTGTACTTCTGGGAAGTACATGACAAACAATGGTGGCCAAGGACTGAGCCCTGTGTGACACCACCTGTGACCAGCCTGGAGTCTAACATAGTGCCAGCAACTCTAACCCTGTGGGTCCTGTCCTTAAGCCAGTTTGCAACCCATCTTGTGACATATGGGTTTACATTTCAGTTGTTAGGGTTTTCCACAATACCTGAGTGGGGTATTGTGTTGAAAGTGTTTGCAAGGCCAAGGTAGGCTGTATGGACTGCCTTTCCCCAACAATGGCCTAAGTGACCAATTTGAAGATGTCAACCCAGTACAAAAGGCATGATCTACCCCTGACCAAGCCAAAATGGGATGGGTACAATGTCTGCATGTCCCCTATATCTTTGTTTATGAGCTCAATTATGATCCTCTCCATAGATTTGCAGACTACACTTGTTAAGCTTATGGGGCAGCAATTAACAGGGTCTGTAGAGGCACTGCCTTTGTGCAGATGTGCACAACTGGACCCTAACCAGGCTGTTGTGCACACTATGGAAATGTAAAGCAGTGATAGGACTAAAGCCCAGGATACTGACCACCACAGTGAAAGTACTGAAACACTACACTAGACAGTGCTACAGTGTTAGGTCAGTATGAGCGGATGTTGACAATTGTGTGCAAAGTATCCCATGCAAAACATGCAGGCACAGTATACTCCCTGTTTTGTTCACACAAAAGCATTGGACAGTAACTACACAACATGGCACAGAACACACAACCATAAACTGGAGGTATTTGTTGAAGGTCACACTCATCCACAAATGTGATGGGCTGCAGAGTTCAACATATGTAAAGCCCACACTGGGCATGCTCACACACTTAGATAAATGAGACATCTTTCACACAACATGCCATGGGAAGGCTGAACTGGGCATGCTCACACACTTGGTCCAAATGTTACCCCTAGCAAATGTGAAAACACACCAGAGGATGCTCATCCCCCTTTCTAGACACTGATGATGTCAGCACCCTATAAGTATATTGGAGAAAAGGATTCTCTCAGTAATCCGAATAGTGCGCCGTGCTAATGCGTCCGTCTGTAGTGTCATAACATAGTTAGGTAGGGGTTTGAATCCAGCAGGTGGCAAGTGTGTGTGAAGGGGGTTAAGTGTGTATGAAAGAAACATCCCTTTTGGCAACTGGGAAAACACACCAGAGGATGATCATTCCACTTTCTAGACTCTGATGATGTCAGCACCCTATAAGTATATTGGAGAAAAGGATTCTCTTAGTAATCCAAATAGCGCGCCGGGCTAATGTGTCCATCTGTACTGTCATAACATATTTAGGTAGGGGTTTGAATCCAGCAGGTGGCAAGTGTGTATAAAAGAAACATCCTTTTTGGCAACTGGGAAAACACACCAGAGGATGATCATTCCACTTTCTAGACTCTGATGATGTCAGCACCCTATAAGTATATTGGAGAAAAGGATTCTCTCAGTAATCTGAATAGCGCGCCGTGCTAATGCGTCTGTCTGTAGTGTCATAACATAGTTAGGTAGGGGTTTGAATCCAGCAGGTGGCAAGTGTGTGTGAAGGGGGTAAGTGTGTATGAAAGAAACATCCCTTTTGGCAACTGGGAAAACACACCACAGGATGATCATTCCACTTTCTAAACTCTGATGATGTCAGCACCCTATAAGTATATCAGGGGAAAGGAAATCCCCCAGTAATGTGAATAGCGCGCTGTGCTAATGCATCCGTCTCTAGTGTCTTAACATAGTTAGGTAGGGGTTTGAATCCAGCAGGTGGCAAGTGTGTGTGAAGGGGGGTAAGTGTGCATGAAAGAAACATCCCTTTTGGCAACTGGGAAAACACACCACAGGATGATCATTCCACTTTCTAAACTCTGATGATGTCAGCACCCTATAAGTATATCAGGGGAAAGGAAATCCCCCAGTAATGCGAATAGCGCGCTGTGCTAATGCGTCCGTCTCTAGTGTTTTAACATAGTTAGGTAGGGGTTTGAATCCAGCAGGTGGCAAGTGTGTGTGAAGTGGGGTAAATAAGTGTGTATGAAAGAAACATCCCTTTTGGCAACTGGGAAAACACACCACAGGATGATCATTCCACTTTCTAAACTCTGATGATGTCAGCACCCTATAAGTATATCTGGGGAAAGGAAATCCTCCAGTAATGCAAATAGCACGCTGTGCTAATGCGTCCGTCTCTAGCGTCTTAACATAGTTAGGTAGGGGTTTGAATCCAGCAGGTGGCAAGTGTGTGTGAAGGGGGTAAGTGTGTATGATTGATATATCCCTTTTGGCAACTGGGAAAACACACTACAGGATGCACATACCCCTTTCTAAACGATATCACAATTATGTATGGCTTTTGATTACAGACATGCCATGTGTGTTGTGCACACACAGAATGCCCATGTGTGTGGGTTGTCCCTCACAATAATGCATGACATTGATTACACCGGTTATGGCAATGAACACATGATGTATGTGTGTGCCAAATACACATATGTACCTGTGACTTTCAATAGTTACCATGTGTGATGCCTGCCACATGTGAATACATGGTATTTGCACAGGGTAACATTATGACCGTGGTCTTCTGTGCAGATGCTGCATGTGGGATGTGTATATACAGTGTGAGATGTAGATGCTATCAGCCTAGTAGTGAGGGATGCACACCTGGTCTGGGGCATAAAGTCTACATGTTGTTGATGTACAGGAGCTGCATGTTCTCACCTGTTGTGGGAGTGGTAAGACAGTATTCCATAGCAATGCAGTGACTGCATGCTAAGAACCATTCAGCTAGGGTGTTGTAGCTACACTTATTCATTAGCATTCAGTAATTTGTCGGAATCCCTGGTGAGGGTCTGATGCCAACCAAGGTCAGGGGTCTACCAGCCTGTGTCACTTGCTCAGTGATCCCTTCCATGTTCCCTATCATGTATCCCAGTGAGCGACATCCCACATCAGCTGTGGTGGCATGGACAATGACTGAGTCATATGTGTCCATGCATCTGACTGACTTGTATGTTGTTGTTACAGTTTGGCCATGTGTTTCCATCTCATACATGTGATGTACATCAATGGGTAGGGGATAGGGTTGACTGTGTACATGTGGCAGCTGTGACATTACTACATGACACACATATTCCACAACTGTACCATAGAGGTGACTGACAACTGACCTTTGCACATGCTACGGAGTATTGAGATTACATTGGTGATTGACAGCACATAGGGCCAATGGTGAAAAAGAGACATAGGTCCATAGGTTCGTACAGGGATATCTGCCCAGGGCATGTATCCACCTAGCCAGAATGTGTGTGCCTTTCAACATGCATTGTGAATCTGTCTTGCTATGCCCTTTTCCAAGGTTAGTATACTGTGCCTCTTTCTCACAGTGACACATAAGTGATACCCAGGGTAACCCTACAATGTCACATCCAGTCATTAATATCGCTCTTGAAGATAGTCACTGAGTCAGTCTGCCTAACCTCTATTGGGATAATAATCAGGAATGAAGGGAGCCTCTGAGTTGTGAATGTGCCCTCCACCATGTCCTATGTATATCACTCCTGAGGTTCAAGTATTTCCAGCGTGTATCCTGGTGGGATCTGGATATTCTGAGATGCAGCATGGCCATTACGTGAGGGTATGACCTGGCCTTCTATGTCAGGCACAGATTGCCTATGAAGAGGCAGTATGTCACTGAGTAGAGCTGCTGCTACTTTAACCAGTCAGTATGTGGCATCTGTTTGAGCACTTTGATCCCCTTGTCGAGGTACATATGTGGTAGCTCCAGTTGCTGCAGGTGTCTGGTAAGGTGCATGCCGACAGGTTCATCATAGTCAATTATGGGCATGATGAGGGATGAGTAAAGGGGCACAATGTCCTCCCCGGCCTACATGTGGATCCCATGATGATGTGGCCCATATAACATGCTTACCTAACCACTTTGTCCATGTTGTTGTCAAATGGTAGAATGCTATCAACCTGCATACCCCAAGGTCCATAATTCCTTGGTCTGCACTTACTGGATTAACACATATGTGGTACGTTGTGGTCACTTAGTGTTTGACAAAGGGGATGACTATACTCTTTCTGTCATTCACGTTGAGGCCATGGCTGTGGCACAAGTTGTGTTTGCAAGAGTCCCTTTTGGAGGATGCGTGTGTTAGCTGGTGAGTTGATTATGGTGTTCGGTCTGCAGTCACCTGCGACTTGCTGAGCCACAGTACTTCCATGTTGGCCTGTACCTATGACAAATATATAATGAACATGACAGCTCCTAGGGCTGTGCCTTGTGGGACACCACTTGTACCAGGTTGGAGGCTGACATGGCTCCAGCAATTCTACCATGTGTGTTCTGCCCTTGAGCCACTGTGCAATACCCATAGTGACATAGGGGTTAATATGTACACTGGTGAGCTTCCTAGAATGCACAAGTGGGGTATTGTATCCAAGGCTTATGCAAGGTCCAGGTAGGCTGTGTGGACCTCCTACCCCTTGACAGTGGCCTTGGTGACTGTTTCAAAGAAATCAAACAGGTTTGATAGGCAGGATTTGCCATTGACAAAGCCAAACTGTGTATGGTGACATGTCTGTAGGTCCACAATATCTAGATATGTGAGGTTCATGATGATCCTTGCCATAGCTTTGCAGACAAAGCTAGTCAGACATATGGGGTGAGTAGTGTCCAGGATCCGTGCCGGCACCACCTGCATGTTGAGGGACCACTGTTGCTGTATGCCACTCTCTGGCCACATATCGTGTATTAAGGCTGGGATTGAACAGTGGTGTTATGTCTGGGTGTAGCTCTTCTTGTGGTTCATGTAGGACACAGCCTGGGACACTGTCTGGTCCCATTGATGCAGTGTTTATTGCTTTGGGAAGGGCATCTCTTACCTGAGCATCTGTGATGTCAGGGGGGGGAAGCACTGAGCTGCGAGACATATTTTCCCTTTTGGTGTGGTGGGGAGAGAAGGCAGCATTGAACCTGTCCACTAGGATGATGGCAATGTCTGTGTGTTTTATATTTTGTGTGACATATTGGATTACCTCTGAGCATATCTGGGTAGTACCACCCAGGTTACTAACATAACTACAGGCAGCCTTGTGATTATCCTCAGTGGCTTGTGGAATCCTCTCTCAAAGATGGCCTTAGACAATCATATGGGTGCCTGTAGTTGTCTTCCAATACTCATCAGTGGTGCCTTCACATTTTGGGAGGTTGTTGTATCATGTAGTGGCGTCATCCTTCTATTGTATAGTGTGTTTATGGCTGGTGTCCGCCCAGGACATCTGCCTTTGGAGAATTGGGTCATGCTTTCATATGTGGCTTCATGATCCATGCATTCCTGAATGTGTCCACAGAATGCCTCTATACAGGTATCTGCAGTCTGGTCCATATTTCCAACAGGCTTTGGGCCTTTGAAGGTTTCCACATCATTTATGAGGGGTGTGCACTTGCTTGACATGAGCTGTTGACAGACGTGCCGCCCTCCAGACAGAGCAAGGTGAGGGTCACAGTCAGCTACCTGTTGGGTGATAGAATGTGCCACATAACACAGGCACACAGGTCACTCCACAGCAAGTACAGCTATGAGGCAGACATTGTCCATGCTGGTGCAAACAACCTGAGACATACCTCCCTGGACCACATGGAAAGAGACACAGAGGAGCTCTTACAGCACCCTCTCAAACTCAGGACTCCCACACAGCCTTCATGCTGACACAGGAGAGTTTAGATTACTCTGCAAACACCATCATACTGGGTGATGCCAGCTACCCAAACATAGACTGTGAACATTACACAAGCCACAATACCCAAGCTCTAAGGTTCCCATTGATCAGACATTCTTTGGCTATGGAACAGGTAACCAACCTTCCCACAAGAGGGGCAGATATACTAGAGCTGATCTTTACAAACATGAGTACAAACTGCTCACCACTGGGAGTATATCCCTCATTGTTGCAATCAAACCATATACTAATCACACTGGAGTTCTGGATCCCACATATGCAAACCTCCAACACATCGATGTGTGTGTGTGGGAAATGTCCCTATTAGCAACCGTGACAGTATCGTACAGGATGCAGATCCCCTTTTGAAACACTGATGATGTCAGGACTGTATAACTATATCACCTGTAGTAAAGTCCTCCAGTAATTTGCATAGCGCGCTCTGCTAATGCGTCTTTCTTCAGTGTCATAACGTAGTTAGGTAGGGGTTTGAATCCTGCAAAGGGAATGTATGTGTGTTAGTATAAGTGTGGTTTATGTGTGTGCACTATGCTGGGAGGGTTAACTGCCTTTTGCCAACTGGGAGAACACACTACAGGGTGCACATCCCTCCTCCTACACACAGATGATGTCAGCACCCTCTAAGTACAGCATTAGTAAAGCTTTCTCCAACTACTGCAAATAGCACACTCTGCTAATGTGTCTGTTTCTACTGTCATTGCACAGTTAGGTATGGGTTTGAATCTTGCAAATGGAAAGTATGTGTTTTACTGTTGGTGGGGTTAGTGTGTGTGCACAATGATGGGGTGGGATGTGGCTTTTGCCACATGGGGCTATGCACTGCAGGGTGGTCATTACCCTTAACAAGCAGTGATGTTGATAGCACCCTATACAAACAAAACTACAAAACAGAAGGTGGTGGTACTGATAACACATGTAAGGTAACACTTCTTCAAGTAATGTCCACAAAACGGAGTAGGATAATCAAGCAATTCTTTTATTCTATACAGACAACATGACAACAGACAACTAACTGCCAGTACTCAGTATAGTGTTACATGCTACTGTAACACGCACATGTAGCCGAATATACCTAGATAGTGTTCTGAAGCCTGAATGTGGCAAGTGTGTGGATGTGGGATGTGTCTGTGTGTGCATTTCCGTATGGGAAACATGTTTGATGTGGCAATCAGGGTACTACAGTACCTGATGCACATTACATCTTCCAACTGATGAGGTTGCCTGCACCCTGTGAGTACAGGTAGAGAAGGGGATGCCAGTAGTAAACAACATAGTGCACTTCTGAAATGTGTACCTGTCATGTATCAACAGCTACTCATGTAGGGTGATAAATAATGGGAATGGCAGGTGGCGTGTGCATGTGTGTGGGTAGCAGGGTGTGTATAAATGCATGTGTGACAGAACAGATACATGTAGCTGAATCTACATAACAGCACAAGATGCGCATTGCCATAGTCAATGTTAGCATGTGATGGTGTGCAGCTGGTACACTTTGTTAAGTAGTATGGGTGCAGATAACAATTGAGGACATTCATACAGTTACTGCAGCAGGACTGCTGGGATATACACACATTTATACTGCAACAGTCAACAGTTACCAACATGTTACTACTTATACACATCTATGTAGTCACCCTGTGCATCAGCAACGTGTTTACCTTTACCTGCACTGATGTTGTAGTATGCAGGAGGTGGCACAGTGTCATCATATGCACAGGGTGTGGGTTAGGTATGCCCAAGCCGGCCACTGGTAACACCAATTGACATGTGTGTGTATGTGTGTTTGTGAGGGGCAGCAGTACAGGGTGGACCGTTGTTGGTGCAGTGTGTGTGTGTGTGTATGTGTTTGCCCTAGGTGTTAGGTTTCTGCATGTGTGTAAGCACGCACACAGTCCCACATAATGGCTGCCATGTACAAGGTTTTGTGGACAGCCACAGACTGCACCTGTCAGGTCATCCAGATCAGTGTCTGTGGGCACGGACACGGTACCTGTGCCTGGCAGGGGTGCTACGGGCCGTATCCGGTACTAACCCAGACTGGGTACTGTCATCGGAAGCAGGGGTGTGTTGACTGGACACAGTTCCCTGTTGGGACTGTCCAGAGCCACGTGCACGTGGTCTCCTGGGGTGTCTGGATGACAGCACAGACCCAGCATTGCTGGGGCTGGTGCTGGCACTTGAGGCGCGAGTGGGCCTGTTGTCATCCGGCCACTGCCAGCTGGTGCTCTTGCTGGCATACGACCGCGTCGGCGTCATACGCACACCATCGCCCTGGCCCATGGACATCTGGTTGTGGAGCAGCTGTTCTATGCCCCACAGCGTCTGTCATCGACATCTGTGAAGTTACGGATAGCATTCGCAACATCACGCATGCCGTCTGTCATGGCTATGCGACATGCTCTCAGCTCCCTCAGACCCTGTCTGGTGTACCTTTCCATACATGCCTGTGCCTGCATGACAGTTCTAAACATAGTGGAGGTTGACATACCTCCTTGGGCACGTCGGCCAGAGGCAATGCGGCCACGGATGCCCCACGAGAACCCATGGGCGACTGTCTGCGTGGTACCATTGGAGGCCTCTGCTCATGGCTGACTTGTGGGGATGCATGTACCACAGGTACCACATTACCCTGATCTATGCCCACTGCTGACTGTCCATCACCTAGGGACAATGGTGACAAAGGATGTAACGGCAGGATGACTGTGCGCATTGACGGGTTGAAAGCTGTGTACTGTCAATTGGCTGACCAATGGCGGACCCAGACACACCTTTCTGCACCATTACAGACATTTCATCATCATCAGTACCTGGGGCACAAGATTCAGGTTCCCTGCTGCAGGTCACCAGAGCAGCACCAGAACCTACGGGAGGAAAACATGGAACACAGATTACAGTCTCAATACATATTTGAAAGAGATGCACTTCAATACTAATGCACACATTCAGAAATGGACACATGCACTCATGGACACTAACACACATGCACACTTGGGCACAGGCACACTTGCACACATGCACACCCACAGTAAACACACACATCAGTACCGTGTTACACTACTCAATTTACTACCTGTCAATTACAGTTATTGTGAACAAAGTCACCAGCATGTCTACTACAGAGTTACACTACTCTTCCTAGTTTTATAAATTGTTTTACAGATAATGTTAAAAGACTCACCAGCATGTATGGCCTGCCTCATTGCTAGATGGGAGGGACCTGGAAGTGTGAAGAGAGTAATGTCAGTGGGCACATGTGTGCCATTCGTTTTGCACATGATACAGTACAGTAGTACACTAGTTCCCTTATACACATCAGCTGCACATCATGTCTGTATATATATCATGATGACAGATACATACCACATGCACACCTTATGCGTGCATGAAGTAACAGCGTACAGAACAGTCATATGTACATACCAGGAGTTAACTCTAATCTCACCCTTACCTCTCTTCAAACGTCAACTCAAACTGTACTTCCAAAACCACTGGCTTTGTTCTTCTTGGAGTCCAGGCTAACGTCCCTCTCCCTACCCTCTCTTCACCTTTAACCCCTCATTGTGCATAGAAACTAGCTTCTACCCTGTTTCTTTCACCTTGATGTCCTTCTATGCTCTGACCTACTTCTCCCATCCCTCCCACCTCCTCTTGACTGTCTTCCTTCTTTTCCTCACTTCCCTTCTTGACTCCTGCCTCTTCCATATCATTGTATCTGTCATACTCCTTCTACTTATCTACCCTTCTGAGCCCTAACTATTATGTATATTGCTTTTGCCTTATTGCATAACCATTATGCTTTAGGTAGGATTGCTTTGAAACCAACGGTACATTGTGTATGACTCTAAACTGTTTGACTTCCTTACATGTATGTTGATTTAATTAACAGGCTGGTGTACAATTCTATTATGTTGGCTGTCTGTATTGACAACTTGTCTGTCTGCCTTTATTACGTTATGTGTGGAGCTTTTCTCCACAGGCCTCTACTGAAAATGAACTTATATCCAGCTAGACTATCTGGGTCAACAAATGTAAAAGTAATAACAATAAATGAATATGGCATCTTACCTGCACGCTCGCTGTCTTGGTGCTGTGTGGATCCAACCTCCATCAGGATGCATGATTGTTGCTGTTGTTCTGGGGCTGGATCCACAACACTTAGCAGTAGCCCCTCCTGTCTGGTGAGGGGATGTGTGGCCACCCCCCCACCTGTGGCAACCTGTTGCCTGCGGATATCTGCAGCACGCTGGCGGACATTTCTTATCAAATCACTGCAGTGATGTCTCACCTGCTCATATGTCCTATCATGCAAGCCAACATCATTTATCCTGCTAACGAGGTTTTGCCACAGTGCAGACCTCTCCTGCTGATTCTGGGTGGTGCGTGAGAACAGGATGGCATAGTCATGCACCAGGCTCTGGTGGATCACGTCATCCTCTGCAGCAGAGTAGGCAGGATTCCTTTTTGGTGCCATGTCTATCTGGAAAGGTACACAAACAGGTTATCAGCATAGTATCTCAACAATACATGGTACACATTCTATACAGGGAGTGTTAACTTCTACTTATTACTGATTGGTTAAAACCTGATTACAGTGTAGCTATCATTCTATGTCATTTGTACTAAGTACTTGGCCTTCAGACCAGTTGTTTTACATTAGGGAGGTTGGTGGCAAGCACTGTGGTGAGAGGACACATATCTTTCATCCATTGAAGTTGGGAACTGCTGATTGTGGGCCCAGTGTACAAGTGTATTACTTCTGGTATGGGCAGTTGGCCTTCAGGCCAGTTATTTAACATTAATGAGGTTTGTGGTCTGCACTCATGTGTGACAATAGGCTGTACTCTGCCATTCATAGCTGGGGACATCTGGTTTCAGGTTTATAGTGCCCTGCATATCTGAGCTGTATCTTACTGACATTGCTACACCTTGTTTGTTGTAGCAAACACTACATCCAGGCCTCCTGGATCTACCTTTGTTTATATGCTTGTTATCTGTTAGCTTGTTATTTCACTGGTATGCTACTTCCACATAGTACACATCTTCTCAACACATCTGTGACTCACTACTGTTATCTGCATTGCTTACTGTACGTACTTCCATGTTACACATGACAGCAAGTGACTGCTTGTCATTGTTGCATTTACTTAATTGTGACACATTGCACTTAGGTTACCTGGCATTTGCTCACTGACACTTTTATATCAGTCAGCAGTTGTAGGTAATGTCAGTACACCCTCACTCCCCACTGGACCTTGTTTTCAATCATTAGTGATTACAGAGTTCACAATAGTATTCTAGCATGTCCAGAGGTCAGTTGTCAGTTCCCTCCCCAGTCCAGCTGGTGAGTGTGGTACTCAGAGACAATATTAGAACAGATGCATGTACACAGACAACCCCTCCTCCTAACAACAAATTCAAACTCATGTGAGTGATGCAACCATATACCAGACTGGAGGCTAGGCTCTGTCTACTCAATACTGCCATAACCAGTCAGGAGGCAAAGGGGATCACTCACTACACTTCCAGTCTCACGTAGACCTACCACAACAGCGGACCTAACACATGATCACACATGATCATACTTGTAGGCTCAGACCACAGCTCTGCCTATGCAGCAGAGACCTCCTAAGCAGACATCCAGGCAACCACTACCACATAAACGAACATGTGCAACACATATCACACAAAGCCAATGTGCTGAACACTCACAGCCATTAACAGTTAACAACACACCTCATACACCTGTAAAAGGTGCCTGTATCATCAGGCACACTCACATCACGTTCACCAGGCTTAATGAGGTGAGGGTCATGGTGTGCAGCCTGTCAGGCACTATGACCTGCCACATAACACAAACACTCAGGTAACCCCAAGGCAGGTACAGGTATGACTCAGTCAATGTCCATGCTGCTGTGAATGGCCTGACACATTCCTCCCTGGACTACATGACATGAGACATTACAGAGCTCTCTGAGCACGTAGCCCGAGACAGTTTGACCCTGACCTTGAGTAGCATCCTACCCTCACCTAGAACGATGCCACAATATCAAGGCACGATGATCCCTTCCAACAATTGACTGACATACTGGTGTCATTCACAGGTGTGCCAATGCCTGCCACCTTGGGGTGGTATGCTTTGCTAGGGACAGCTTGCACCTGTCACCACAGTCCTATTGACATTTGGCGGAGCCTCCTGCTACACCCATAGTGCCTGTATTAGGCAAGGCTCATAAGGCAAACCCACATCCATTTGTATCACAAAGGATGAGGAAGTAAGAGTGATGCTACTCAACACTGGGCGTCTAGACCCAAGGATGCACGCACTCAAAACCCTACCTAGCATTCTGGACATCGATATCTGTGCAGTAACATGAACCTGTTTCAGGTTTCACAGGAGCACACCAGTACTACCACGTTATAGCTGTTACCATTCTTGTCGGCCCCAACACTTGAACAAGGGAGGGAGTATCAGTATTCAATGCAGATTCCCACACCTCCACATTGGTGGCACAGTACAACATAGGTGTTAGGCCATTGAGTACAGAAGGCGTAGTTGGGGACCTGGGGAAGAAACATGGTAGCGGTCTGTCATTTGTCTACCACATGGCCAGCGTGGATTGACAGACATGTTATATAGCCCAGCTAATCATGACTGATTCACATGTATGGCAGGGGAGGTCATTGTGCCTCTTTACTCATCCATCATCAGGCCTATAATTGCGTACAATGCACCTTTTGGGATGTACCTAACCAGACACCTACAGCAACTGGTACAGGACAACAGTACATCATCAAGGGGATGCAATGGCTCACACAGATGTCATATGCTGCCCAGGTAAAGTGAATCCAGCTGGACTCAGTGGCATACTGCCTGTTCAGAGGCAATCTGTGCGTGCCATATACAGCCATGTCCTACCTAGCAGTAATGAACATGATGCACCTCAGGCAATCAGAGTCCCATACAGCCACATGCTCAGGAGAGCTGGACCTCAGCACTGACATACATGGACATGCTGGAGGGGCATATTCCTAACCGAGAGGCTCCCTTCACTCTGTAATGAGCTCACACTACTGGTTAGGCAGAGTCCCTCATTGACTCTCTTCCATAGGAATCTGGATGAGTGGATGGAGATCATAGTTGTACCCCAGGTATCACTTCTATGTCACTGTTAGACAGAGGCACAGTATACTAAAGTCGGACAAGGGCATAGCAGCATAACTTGTGATTGGGTGGCAAAAGACAAACATATTCTACTAGGCTTACCAATGCCCTAGGGCAAATAGCCTAGTATGAACCTATGAACTGTTCATTCTCAACTGTTCGAGCTCACTACAGAGTGAAGGGAGCCACTCGGTTAGGAATATGCCCCTCCAGCATGTCCATGTATGTTCTATTCAGTCACTTACCGCTTGCTCAGAGGTGACCTTTGCCTAACATACAAGGCCATGTCAAACCCAGATTTGATGAATATGCTTCACCTCAAAAAATCTAGATCCATCAGAGCCACAAGGGCGGGAGACTTAAACCTCGACACGGCTATTAATAGGACGTGCTGGAGGGATAGATTCATCACCCAAAGACTCCCTATGCTGTGGAACAAAATCACGGTATATGTGAGGCAGAGCACCTCGCTGGCCTTGTTCAAGAGAAATCTTGACCAATGGATGGGAGATCGCAGATATACCCCAGGGATTACCTCAGTGTCACTGCTCGACAGAGGCACAGCAAAATAATGGGTATAGTTCCCCATACTAAAGGGGTGGCGTAAGCCACAAAACGATGGGCTAGGCTTGTAAATGCCCTCGGGCAGATAGCCTAGTATGAACCTATGAACATGTGTGTACTGCTATAGTACTTCTGCCATATGTTGCATGTGTGTGTGTTGTGGGGGATGCACAGGTAATGGCCAGATACTTCTGCACAGGTGACACGTCTGACACATTCTGGGTGTTCATCCATACATACTGGATGTGTGCTGCCATCCAACCCTGTGATGTGGACACACATTACTCAGCCTGGATATACATATCCGAACAACACCACAAGCACAGTACACTACCTTGCTATGTATGCATGTTATTACACAGTTATTCAGTAGTTATGACAGTGATGCTATCCATGCAGCCCACTGGGCCAGTGGAAGCCACAACACACACCACCAGCACCTTTGCATATGCTTACCACAGACATCCCACATACTGCATGTACTGTGCACACAGTTATCTAACCCAGAACAACTGCACACCACTTATTAATCCTGTCCAGTGGACTACAGATACAGGCATATTGTATAACAATAGTAGGAGGCTACTGCAGCACAGGGCAGATTCACATGACGGAAAGGCATCTGTTGTCTGCAGTGTTAAGATGCTTCACATTCACCAAATGCACAGATATTGGCAACATTGTTGCAGGCAGTTTAGGTGCAGGTACCCCCCCCCATTGTCCTACACACGTGTTATTAGTTATCCCAGATGACTGTAACCTCCCTATCCTCTCACATGTCCAGGTGAGAGCCACCCTCATCATTGCAGAACACATATCATCACTGTTACAAAATGGTATCCCTGGATGTGTGCTACATTCACCCCTGGAGGACATAGCACCACATGACAGACTGATATTAATCCTGGCCATACTACAGGATATGTACCTGAACAGTGCCATACATACACAGTGGTCCCACACCAATGAGGAGGAACCTCTACTGACCCTGGGAACTACTGCATCATATGCACAACTGGCCTTGTGTTCTAAGCTATGGAAGTGTTAGTTATGGCCCACATGTACAACAATATTACATCTGTTTATATTTCATGACTATGTACACACAACCTATCTCATGGACATACCTATAGATAGTGAACTATGATACATTTGGAGGTGTCACAGTATACACAGGATTAACCTGCTACTTTGCATTACCTGTGTTTGTGGCAGCTGTTGCTGTGCCAGTGGTGCTGCTTGCTGCTTGCTCCTTGCTGCTTGCTGCTGCTTTTGCTGCTGGCAGTCCTAATATTTGTTTGGTTGTTTGGTTGTTTTCTCTGTCTCTCTCTCTCTCTCTTTATCCGTAGTGTTTGTGCAATGAATGTATTGCGTGAGTGTAGTGTGGGTACTCAATGCTTTTGTAGGTATCTGCATAGGTCCATGTGATGGCCTCTGCACCAATTGTAAGGCAGCATTTGCTAATTGCATGCAGCTGGGTGTGTACTGATTGCATGTCTCACTGTGATTTCAGGACACTGCTATAAAAGGGTATGTGAGATAGGCGTTGCCCTTTCAGATTGTAGGGCGTGGACCATGCTGGTATGCTGTTGACAGTGTTTTGTGAGTGTGAAGGTTAGTACATCTCCCATGCTTCATGCTGTGTTGTAGATTCAGGTTGCTGCATTTATCTTGTCTGTTCCCTGCAGTGAGTGTGTATGCATACTGACACCTACAACTATATGTCATATGTATTGCTATATAAATATATATATATCTGTGTACATATACATACTTTCATATATGTACATTAGCTGACATTATTGGGTACAAGCTAACAATTAGCAGGGCTGTTTCTGTTAACACTACACTAGTATGGGAATCCAGTAATTGGGACTATAAAAGTCTGCATGACATGCTTTGGGTAGTAGACATACTATATTGCCTTTATCTTCATTCCTACTATTACATGTTCCACTTATTTAGCACTATATTCCTGTATGAGAGTCATGGCTTAGTGGTAGGTCATACAGACTAGTGTTACAATGGTCTTGTGGTAGGGCCTACTAGTATGCTCATATTCTGCTTTTGAGTTGAGTATAGGGCCTATCAATCAAAGTGCTGGAGGCACCTTTAAGCAGTTAAAGGGCTTAGTAGGTCTCACAGGAGCCAGGCTGTGTTGCAGATTCTGGTTGCTGCATATATCTTCACTGTTTCCTGTAGTGAGTGTGTATGGCTACTGAGACCTACAACTATATTTCATATGTATTAATATATATTTATATATATGTATGTGTAGATATACATACCTTCACATATGTACATTACCTTACGTTACTATGTACAAGCTAACAGGTAGCAGGGCTGTTTCTGTTCACACTGAACTAGTATGGGAATCCAGTAATTTGGCCATTAAAACTCTACCTGACATGCTTTGGATAGTACATCTCCTATATTGCCTTTATACTGATTCCTAGTATTACATGTTATATTTATTTTAGCACTGTGTTCTTGTGAAGCAGGCATGGCTTAGTGGTAGGTCATACAGACTAATGTTACCAAGGTCCTGGGTTTGAGACTGACAGTGGGAATTTTTTTTACTTTGCAAACTTTCAAACTGAGTACAGGACCTGTCAATCAAAGTGCTGAGGCCACCTTTAAGCAGTTAGAAGGGTAAGTAGGTCACACAGGGGTCAGGCTGTGTTGCAGATTCAGGTTGCTGCAATTATGTTCACTGTTTCCTGTAGTGAGTGTGTATGGCTACTGAGACCTACGACTATATTTCATATGTATTAATATATATTTATATATATGTATGTGTAGATATACATACCTTCACATATGTACATTACCTTATGTTATTATGTACAAGCTAACAGGTAGCAGGGCTGTTTCTGTTCACACTGAACTAGTATGGGAATCCAGTAATTTGGCCATTAAAACTCTACCTGACATGCTTTGGATAGTACATCTCCTATATTGCCTTTATACTGATTCCTACTTTTACATGTTATATTTATTTTAGCAGTGTATTCTTGTAAAGCAGGCATGGCTTAGTGGTAGGGCATACAGACAAATGTTACTAAGGTCCTGGATTCGAGACTGACAGTGGGAATTTATTTTTCTTAGCAAACTTTCAAACTGAGTACAGGACCTGTCAATCAAAGTGCCATAAAGGCACTTTTAAGCACTTTAAACCAGGTCTGTGCTAGTTTGCGCGGAGCTCACGCATGCGCACTGGCAGTGAGCTCCGCTAACACAAGCGCACACCCGCGCTAATTTCTTTGAAAGAAAAGAAAAGGGGTGACAGGAAAGTGGTGAAAAAGGGGTCACAAAGAGAGTAAGACAGTAGGGAAACAAGTGTGGGATTTGCAGGAGGGATGTAGGTAAGGCCCATAGATGCCCATGTCTTTGGCAGCAACAGCTGTGCATTTCCATGTATTTTGGTGAGACATTGGAAACCTTTCACCCCTGAGAGAGGTGTCAGGACAACATTAATATTTGTTGTAGAGCCAATTGTAATTAACTGTTTCAATGTCAAGCAGACATGTGTGCGACATGGACAGCTATGTATGGGGCGTAATTTTTTGTGGGTACAGAGTGCCCTTTTTTTTTTCAGGTGAGAGTGGTATGTCAGGTGAAGGAAGTCGGTATAGCTGGGGAGGTAGGTTGGGTAGGTTAACAGACAAGACAGACAAGACGCATACAGGGCGTGTATGACACACGTGGGGGGGTTACACAATTGACGGGGACGGAAGTTGGGATTTCCAAGATGCATGAGCCCACAGATGGCAACAGTGGAACTGATATCCCCACCCATAGGCAGTTGCCACTGTTCCTTCACAGCCCAGGACGGGGCTGTGCTGGGGGCTATGTAGGCGGGGCAACAGCCGGGGTCATTAGCTGTGCCACACGAGCCTCAAGCTGGCGTAGGGGCCCAAGTACAGTGTCTTGGATCTCCCTTCGCACCACAGACCGGACACCGCAGAGGGTGAGTGGACGAACCCCTCTGGCCACACTTGCAGAGGGGACGGCCCCATCCTGCAGCGCTTCCACCCGAAGGTGGCACAAGGCCACCGGAGGGTCCGCCTGGGCACTAGTGCCAGGTGCAGGCCAGCTGAGGTGGGAGAGGTGGGTCCGCTGGGACCCGCCTTCCCAAGCGTTCTAGGTTTGTGAGTTGTTATGTTAGTTTGGGTTAGTGGTATTTTATTCCATTCAGATTAGTTGTAACAGCATGCATTGGTATTCCCATCAAACAAACACCCAGATATTAACACCATTGAACAAGGGGCATATCAATATCACATGCATTATTTGAACAGAAATACACAGTCAAACAACATGCAGGGTTGATTAATGGCAACAGGCCATCAGATTTGCAGGTATGAACAGGGCACATGCACGAACAGACATGCATATATTTTTGAAATGGACAAATGTCCATGATTAATGAAATGTTCACATACCATTATTTAGTGGGTGTTGTTATATGGAATTATAGGGTTGGTAGGAGATAGAAAGTGATGACACATTCATATGTTACACATTGATTTACATTTGTATAAGGTACACAATTAAGTTGAGGCTGATGTTTCAAAATAAATTTTATTTGACTGTCAAGCTACACCTGTTACAAATACATCACTATCCTACTTATTTTGAATTTGATCAGATACATCATCCTGCTACACTTTGATGACAGGACAGGGGACAACTATGGCTGTTTAGTCTGTCAGATAATCATTCATTCTATCTGCAAATTGTTTACTGTGATCAACATATACAGCATTTGGCCTAGACATTCCAGATTCTGACACACTGAAATCAGTTTGGGATATTAAGTTGTACTTCCCACATGCATTTAGTTCTGTAGAAACACACTGGGGCTACTATATTCAGGGGTTATTACTACTTTATTTATTCATACATGACCCTTTCTGTCACTCTCACACATCCTGCAACTTCACAGTTCAGGTTGGTGCTTCTAGGCTTTGTTCACATGTTAGACTGGTGGTGATTCAAACACTTTCCAACAGCCTCACTTCTGTCATGATTCAGCATTTCAACAGGGATATATCTCACATATGACTACCTCAGATTCTAAAGCTGTACTCTTGGGACTACTGCAGGTTACACTATATTTAATTCATGGTGGGACATCTGTATTACAGCACTGTTTAATTCTATCAATTATATTTCCAGTTACACTTGCATACTGATGAACTTGTTGCAGCCATACCTGCAGACTTACAATTCCTGCTTGCACATTATATTACTTTTAATCAATACACTACAGTGTTCTGCTACATGCTACAGTACAATATTTATTTACAAGTAATGGGTGGGGTTACTAACCTGCATGGTGGCAGCCGCACCAGCCTACGGCCATACATCTCGCGATTCGCAGAGCGGACACCTGCAGCTGTAATACGAAAGAAGTAATATTGGACTACACATCTCCATGGTATCGGCCAGTTGAAATCCTTACATACATAAGCAAAATGTAACTTACTCAGTAGTGGGGCGTTGGGCATATCCCGGGCCTCCTGGATCCATTCGGTCAACTGGTCTTCCTTGCGTCGCTTCAGGTCCGCATGGTGGTGATGGACCTGCTCACCAGTGCATGGAATGCCAGTAGCACTGGTCAGATCACGAGCCAACTGGTCCCATGCCTCTGCCCTATACGCTCCCCATGAGACCTGGCCCTGCATGAGTTGGGCCTCGTGATGATGGACAAGGAGCCAGACCATGTATCTGGACTCCTCAATGCCCCAACGCTGTGCTTGAAAGCAACGTCCCTCACCTACTCCACTCATTCTAACTGCAGGTCTGTTCTACAATCGTTTCTGCTGTGTATTCCCACCTATGGGGCTTATATATGCCGCTTTTCCCGCACATTTCTCTGATTGGCCATTTTGGAATTGTATCTACTTCACTGGAAATGCTTTATCATGCTCCATTCTGGATTTTATCCCATATATATGCTATTTCTGCCTTTCTAGGTATTGCTGTCATGGCTTAGTGGTTTAGTACCTTGACTCTAGTGCATGGTATCCTGGGTTCGAATCTGACAACTGATTTTTGATTTTCCTAAAAGATATGAGTTGAGGACCTGTCAATCAAACATGCCAAAAGCATTTTTAAGCACTTAAAACCAGGTCTGCGCTCGTTTGCGCGGAGGTAACGCATGTGCACTGGCAGTTAGCTTGTGGGAGCGCCGCGCAAACGGTGTGCGCTGGGATAAATCTTAATTGGCTAGTGACACACATGTTCAGCTAAGCACAGCTAGTTGCAAACGGGTTCAGCCTATTAAACCGGTGCTTAGCAACGGGCACGCAGTTTGCAGCTTTTTAAACACTACTCAGCTACGGGCACTCTGTCTCACAGCAGCTTAGCTATCAGTACATTTCTGACTATTTTTATTCTTGTGTTACTTTGGAATATATGCTCCATTTCATTCCATTTTACAAAAGGGAATACATTTACATTTGTACAATACTGTCAGGGGGCTTTTTAGTGCTTATTTACAAAAAAAAAAAGGTTGCTGTGGGGGCTCAAACCCTGCCTGCCTACTCTTAGGCCAGCAACTCTACCGCTAAGCTATTACTTCTTGGCTTACTTTGCATATTTAGTTCTTATATCCTTTTCCACTGACTGCTAACTGTGATTGCGCTAGTAGCACACCCGCGCACACAGTAGCAAACATTTACGGGGTTTAAAAAAAAAAAAGGTTTCAATTTAATTTTATAACATCTCTTCACTTTATACAGTGATGGTCTATCGGGGCATGTGTTGTGTAGTGTGTTTATTCACATTTCCATGGCCTCTCTCGTGGCTGTTTACTTTCAGCCATTCTAGTCTTCCGGGGGCGTGTCCGCTTGCAGGGTTTAGCCTACAGACACGCCCCCTACTCTCTTACATGGACCGTGTAAGAGTTGCTAGTGTGATTCAGCATGCCTCATGCACCTCATGCATATGCATGACATGCTGACATCACACAGTTTCACTGCAGCCTCCGTGTAAGAGTTATAACTCTTACACGGAGGCTTCCTGAATTTGGCCCACTATTTATCAATTTTTATGTCTTAATGTATCTATAGAATGGTTTCCTGTTATGCTCAATATATTTATATAAATTTTCTTCAGTTTTTCCTGATCTTGTCTCTCACTATATTTAATTTGTCTGCCCGAGTTGTTTGTTCAAGTTTTCATAGTTAGAGCTCAACCTTGTTTCCATTTCATATATTTTGTATTCCTTACCTTAAGTGCCTCGTTCTTATGGAAATATATCCTCTTAACCTTATGTGCCTAGATCCTGATGTTAAACATTTTTCTGAAATTTATGCATTCAAAAAATGTTCCTTTCAAAACTTGTCACATTCCTCTGCATCTTTACCACTGAATGCATCACTCCAAATAGTTTCACATAGTGACTGTACTGCTTTAATATAGACTTTCATAGGTTCATAGGTGTGTGCTAGGCTAATGGCCCTGGAGCCTTTACAAGCCTAGCCCATAGGATTACCATGGCATCATGCCACCAGACCTTAGTTCCCAGTACCTCTGTTGAGTAAAGCCACTGGAGTGATCCCTGGGGTGAATTTCTATTTAGCATCCACTCATCAAGATTTCTCTTGAAGAGGGCCAGTGAGGTGCTCTGCTTGACATGTATGGGAAGTCTATTCCATAGCATGGGCAGTCTTTGGGTTATGAACCTGTCAAGCAGCGATTGCCTCTAAGTAGGCGATATGAGACAGAATAGTTGGAGATTTTTGAGTCTGTCTATATACGGCACATGTTTAAGGCCTAGGATCCTCTTTGTGAGGTACTTTTGTGGCCTTTCCAGTTGTTGCTGGTGTTTAGTGAGGTACATGCCAAATGGGGCATTGTACTCAATGACTGGCCTAATGAGGAAAGAGTAGAGGGAGACAATGACATCTTTCTTCCTGGATGCAAAACCCTTAGTAATGAGATGTGCCACATAGAAGGACTTTCTGACCACAGTGGCAATGTGGTGGTCAAAAGAGAGGTTGCTGTCAACCTGTGTTCCCAGATCTCTTATAACACCTTCTGTGTTCAGTGGACTACCACTGATGTGGTAATTCATGGGAACTGGGGTTTTCCCAAAGGGGGTGACAACACATTTTGTGGCATTGAGCTTAAGGCCATGGTTCTGACACCAGTCGTTGGTCTCAATGAGACCTTTCTGCAGGATGTCAACATCACTCGGGGAGTTAATAATAGCTCCCAACGTACAATTGTCTGTGAATTTTGTCAGCCAGAGCCCCTTCATGTTGGCCTGGACTTCAGAGAAGTAGATACCAAACAGGAGAGGACCCAGGACCAAACCCTGTGGGACTCTACTCGTGACTGGTTGGCAGTCTGACTTGGAGTCAGCTACTTTCACACTGTGGGTTCTACCTGTGAGCCAGTTTGCAACCCACCTAGTGATATAGGGGTTGATGCCTAGCTTAGTGAGTTTTTCTATGATTCCTGAGTGGGGAATGGTATCAAAGGCCTTGGTCAGATCAGGGTAGGCTGTATGAACCACCTTGCCTTCATCCACAGCTCTGGTGACTGACTCAAAGAAGTTGACCAAGTTGAGCAGGCATAATCTACCCTTCACAAAATCAAACTGTGTGGGATTCAGAGTTTGGAAATTCCTTATATCCTTGTTTAGTAGGTCCATGATAATGTGTTCCATAGCTTTGCATCTCAGACTCATCAGGCTAATGGGACGATAGTTCCCAGGGTCTGTAGTTGCTCCTCCGTTGTGGAGAGGGATGACTGTAGCAGTGTGCCATTCGGTAGGGACAAAGCCTGAGGTCAGGCTGTGATTGAACAGGACACACAGATGAGGTGCCACTTCACTCTGTAGTTCATGTAGAATACAGCCAGGGATATTGTCAGGTCCCATAGAAGTTGTATTATTGGGCTTGGACAGTGCTGTTTTAACTTATACTATCACTGAATTTGAAGAGCTGTTTATACTTGAGAACAAGATTTTACTTATTATAGGCAAAGACTGAGTCATTTTAACCTTGCTGACCAAGAAATTCTTTGATAAATTTAGAGTGGATAAGGATATAGTATGGGCTTTAGTGAATTTGTATGCCAGACAGACGAGGACTTGGGGGAGTGCATGGTCTTCCTAACCTCTGGACACCAAGATATGTATGGCCCTCACTATACATGCCACAAAGTCCTTCCAGATACAAACTGGGGACATGCTGGATATTTCTAAGGGTTCTATCTTGAGGATTATTCAACAGGTCCTTAATATACTCTTGTCATATGTTGATCAGTGTATTTATCTGCCAGTGTCTCCTCAGGACAGCCCCTGAGCATGCACAGACTGCAGACCTTGTAGTTGTAACTGCATAGACTTCTGGGGCATCTGTAGACTGATGCCTTCTTTCATAATCCGGACTGGTTAACCAGCAGTCCGGATTTGAGTTTTGGGACTCGTAAATTTTTTTAATTGTTTTTTTCCTGTTTTGTACAGCTGGGGGGAGTAGTCATGCAGTCCAATAGCACGAGCCGCCACTGCACTTAATGTAGGTGTTCATGAATCTGTGTCTCAGCCATGTTAGGAGAAAAATGTGCAACAAATGAAAAATGGTGTGGAATGTAGTCAATAACTGTAAAGGTACTGAATATTTTAAGAAACTCCCCTTTTAAAAAACTTGCCAAAGTCAGTAAAAGTGATATCACATTATAAGACAAGCAGTGACTGCAAAGTTTCACTGAGTTTAATGTTTTAAGACAATTATAGGAAAAGATTACAGCAGGTAGTTGCAGCTGTCACTCCTAGGAACTATAGAGAAATCATACATCGCTCAGTTGGGACACAGTGATTCCAGAATGCACCTCACTCAGTCATGCCATTAATCTGCAATCAGTCAAGTCACTAAAGCCAGGCATTAGTGATAGAGATTTGTGTTAATTGAAGTATGACTCTGTGCCTATATTTGAACATTATGAGCCCTATTCTCCATGATCTCACAACATTCAGCATGAGGTGACTTGTCAGGTCAAGTTAAGTGAAGCACCTCCTCCTTTCTGGGGTGCCCATCACACTGCAGGCATGCTTTGTTTTAAAAGGGTATCTTATTGAGTTATTTATTTGTTGACCAAAGAAACAATTTCATTGCCCCCCCCCAAAATAAATAAATTAATATGGAAAGAGTGCCCCATGTGCATGGTGCCCTAGGCAGCCACCTAGTTGGTCTATGCATAAGGCTGGTCTTGAAAATGGCTATCAGACTGCATTAATTTTTGTTATTTGTCTAGCATCAAGCCTCTACTTTTTAAACCAAAACAGTACACTCTGTTAGGGCTTAAGTTAGCACATTGTCTTTCTTTAGAAACATACCTTTGAGTGAAATGTGTATAACTGCCAAATGGTCTGTCTTACATATGTGTGCTAAGCATTACAATTTAGACATTTTATCAGTGTCTAGAGCCTTACTTGGGGCTCCCATGCTGAAAGGTCTTTTCACCTAGTATCCCCCAGGGCCTGCTGGGGATTTTGCCATCAATTCTAGTACTGAGACAGGAGAATCAATGTAAATATGTAAGCTATATACTTACCGAAATGTTAGATTTAGTTGATCTCTGCACAATGGAAGTACCCACTCACCTATCTACCTCCAAATTGCCCTATGCCACAAAATCTAGTAAAGCACCAGTGGCTTATAATTGGCTCTTGGCTGATAAATTGTCCACATTATCAGGATATTTTTCCTTTATTATATCTGTCTCTTGAAACAGTGATGGCATACTTCTCAACTGTCTGGATTTTTGTAGAATGTCTGGAATTTTTGCCGTATATTTTTTGGTCTGTTCCTCATAAAATTTGTGATTTTCTAGATTTTTGTGGTAAATTAATGAGGAGTAAATTCACTAAATAATGACAGGCACTTGGGTTTCAGACTTCATATCCTTCAGGAAAATGCATGGCAGAACAAGACCTTTTATTCTAGCAACTTTATAAATTTATAAAAGCAATATTTAAAATGTGTACCTATTTTGGGGGCTTTGTCCCCCATTATTTGTGGCTTTGTCCAGATTTTTTGTGCTAAGAGGTTGAGAGCTATGAATGATGGCCTTACTTGATCTAGAAAGTTAGAATTATGGTGCATTGGAGAAAAACGAGCTAGCCAGAGTTGTTCTTGTTGCCATGGAGATGAGGCACATTTGGCAATGAGTACATCAGTACCAGTGCTTGGACATAGAACAACTAAATATAATGTTCTAGTAAGTAAATAACTTTGGCTTCTGTCATCAAATTAGTTTGAGTCAGTGCAAAAATCAGAATATGCTCAAAAACGTATTTTTCATATCTGAATATATAACTACATTTCTCCTCCAGCTACATAAGGAAGGAGGTGAAATGTTCAAAGTAGCAATTCAGCTGAGAATATAACAGCTTGATGTAATGAGGCTGTGTGCTCCCTATTTCCCAGGGAATATACCTCAGTGTGAACAGTGATCAACAGATTATTGTTTAATTTGTTTTTTGCATTATGCGGTGACAGAGATGTCTCTCATTTTAAACATGCAGTCAGCTATAAAGTAAACACTGAAAGTGATTCTGGAAAAATGCTATTCATGATTTTTCATTCTGACCTTTAGTATGCTATGCAAGTGTTCTAACTGAATAGTCCTCTTCTCTGATGCAGGTATCTTCATGCAAACTTTCTCTTACATGGCAGTAATATACTTTCTGAAAAGATCTTTACAGAGCATTTTTACATCATGGTGATGACTCTTTTCATCAAGTGAGTTTCCTAAACTAGTTAGTTACCTACCTATTTCCCTGATCCCAGGATCAATACCAGCTACTAAATGCCATCACAACTTTACCCCTCTGTCACACCCGGCCACCCCCCAGGAAATACCACCTCTCATAACCCCTCCAACTATCAGTAGGGAGCAAGTCTTAGATGCAGTCCCTGCGGCCAAGAATACAACTTCAGTAGGTCCAAATAATATCCCAGGATGCCTCCTAAATAGCCTAAAATATGACCTATCAGGGCCACTGGAGTCACTGTTCATCCATAGACTGTGCGCATGCTACATTACACACAAATAAGGGATTGCAGCAGTCATCCCTCTGCACAAAGCTGGACATCAATGGATCCCAGGAATTACAGATCCATTAGTCTAACTAGTCTCTTCTGCAAAGCCATAGGAATTATCATGGAAATGATTAACGATGACATAGTAAGCCTCCAGACACTGGTCCCAACTCTCTTTGGTTTTGTCAAAGGAGATCATGCCTACTGAACCTGGTGAACTTCTTTGAGAAGGTTGCCAAGGCAATGGATGAGGGCAAAATGGTGCATACTGCCTACCTTAACCTGGCTAAGGCATTTCATACAATAATCCACTAGGGAATTGTAAGCAAACTCATGGAATTAGGAATAAACCCATATATAACTCACTGGATGGCCAGCTAGCTCACCAACTGTACCATGGAAGTTAGAATTGGAGAGATCACCTCCACAAAGAGGCCAGTCACCACTGGAGTACCCCCAGAGCTCTGTGCTGGGTCTGCTCCTCTTTGGCATCTATTTTTCAGAAGTGAATGCCACTATCAAGGGCCTGTAGTTTACCAAGTTTGTAGATGAGTGCAAGCTAGGAGAAATCACAGAGACCCCCCCCCCAAGATACTAGCATCTTACAGGAAGGACTGACACAGACAAATGACCGGTGCCAAACCCATGGCTTAAACTCCATGCCAAGAAATGCATAATAGTATCTTTTTGGGAAACTGGCCACCCAGAGGAAACTACCTAATTGATAAAATACCCCTAAAATAGACACACTAGTCAGGGATTTGGGGACTCATGTAGATAGTAATCTAGCTTTTGACAAACATGTGTCCAAGGTGGTAAGAAAAACATTCTATGCTCCTCAACATATAAGTAAGGGCATGGCATCTAGGTCCAGAGAAGTCATCATACCACTGTATCCAACCCTCATTGGATCCATCATTGAGTATAATGACCCCTTTAGTCCAGGCATATGCAACAACTGGAATGTCCACAGAGTTTTCTCAAAAAAGAATACAGGGCATAAACAGAATGTTCTATGCAGATCACCTCAAAGCCCTATCTCCCTCTTCTGTTTCCTATGGACTGTTGAATGGTGATCTATGCCTGGTGTACAAGGCATACTCGGATCCCAGTCTGATGGACTGTTTGCAAATCCACAAAATGAATAGCACCCAAAATTCTAGATGTGAGAATTTAAACTTTGCTTGCAACTTAAATAGGACATATGTGTTGCACAAGTATATATCTCAGAGAATCCCCATTCTCTGGAATAGGCTTCCCATCCATATGAAGCAAAACCCTTTCCTAACTATATTCAAGTGCAACCTGGGCCAGTGGATCGGAAACTGGAAATTCACCCCTAGCATGACAACTATGTCCCTGAAAGACAGAGGTAGCTGTTAAATTGTGCCCTAACTTGCATGCACTCCTTAAAATGACTTCTAAAGCACAATAACCTGTGGGATACATTTTGGTTGCATGGGTAGATTATAAAGGCCATAGTGGTCTTTAGCCTAGTATACACCTATGAACACTTAACTGCTATGATTAGTTATAATTTTGACCAAAAGAGCAAAACGTCACACAGACAAACCAATCAGCAATATGGCTTATGAATGTCCATGGCTTTTTACTTTTTCTTTTTAAGTCTTTGTGGATACATTCAGACTAGTGCAGTGGGGTTTGGCTTTACTGGTGTGAATGTATCCACATAGGAAGCATTTTACCTCTGCTGGGCTGATTGCATGTAATAATCAATAACAGATATTCTTAGATATGTAGATGAACATGGCACCACTCAAAATATTGCAAATGAAGCAATCTATAGCTTATTTGTATCTTCCATATCAGTACTTGCAGAATTACATTTGTTCCATAGCTTCCAATTACCAGTGAAGGCATTTTGATCAGTTAGTAACCAGCATAAAAATCCATCTCCAGTTCTATTAGCGCTGTCAGTCATATTTTGTGGACTCTCAAACAGTGGGCCAGTGTGCTGCTGTAGAGTTTGTGGGTGTCTAATGCTGGCATGGTTTGTCTCTCTGTTTTTTGTACTATGTGCGTGTGCGTTTGTATTTCATTTGTGAGTGTGTGTGTGTGTGTGTGTGTGTGTGTGTGTGTGTGTGTGTGTGTGTGTGTGTGTGTGTGTGTGTGTGTGTGTGTGTGTGTGTGTGTGTGTGTGTGTGTGTGTGTGTGTGTGTGTGTGTGTGTGTTTGTCTGTCTGTTTGTGTGTGTGTGTGTATGTGTGTGTGTGTGTGTGGACTGTAGGAAGAATGCAAATAACCCTAGTTTTGATGCCCCTAATGGCAACTCATACCTCATTTTGGTGTGCTCACCCATCAACCCTTTAGTTTTTTCTCACAATGCAGGTATTAGGGTGCAATGGTCACAGTTAGGCATCCAGCTATGATTTCAGGATCTTAGGTAAAAATTCACTTTTTCTACAGACTAAAATACTTTATACTGCAACAGCAACTTGAAGTTGCAAGCAGGTTTAATTTAAGATTTAAAAGAACAGAATATGTTACTTCCTATTTACTCTGATAGACAACAGCTACTTTGAAAAATACATAAAAATAAAAAAATAAATATGGGATACTGAGAAGACTCCTATCCAGTACTAATCTGCTGTGGATTTGAAACAATGTATAAACAAAGAGCATTCACAGCCTTAAAAGTCCATGTTCAACATTCATGCCCCCAAAATGCAATTTTAAATGCAATACAGACTTTGATGAAATTCAAGACTGACTCCTCTCTGAATTAAATCATAAAATATACAATTTAAAGACACAGTTCCACAAACCTAAAACTTGCACTCTCCTTTATTATTTGGCAAGAATATAATCCTGAAAGAAACAAAGAAGGAACTGTGAAAGTTGAGAAAATGCAGCCTAACTTGTTACGGCTCCTTTGTTGCTCCACTGAAATACAGCACTGAAAGTACTGATATTATGAAAGCTGAGAAACCACAGTACTGAAAGTACTGATATTATGAAAGTTTAGAAACTGCAGCCTGCCCTGTCAAGTCTCTTTTGTTGTTTCTCTGGAATACAGCACAGAAAAGAACTGATAATATGAAAGCTGATAAATTATAGCCTACACTTTGAGCAATCATAATAATAGGCCTTTGTATTTAGTGCCTGGTCATGTTAAAACCAGTATATGTATCAATAATGAAACCATCTTCAGCACAGGTCCATCTTAAGCAAACACATATCCCCTGTAGGAGTCTTGTTAAGGTAACTACACCATTTACAAAAAAATCATCATATTTTGCTACATTATGGTGCACCATTGTCCCTGCATAAGCAGTTATTATTTCTTACTTTTTCTTTTTTATAACTAAACATGACCTAAGGAAAGCTGCCATGCTGACTTGATTTTGTTTTGATGTCCAGAGTTTTTGCTTACCTGGTGTAATTTTAATGGCAGTATTGTGGGCACCACTGTTGAAGGAAGAACATTTATTGTGGTGGTAACTCTCAGAGCCATAACTAGGGTGAGGCTAAGAGGGCAGCTGCCCTGGGCACAAGCTGCTAATGGGCCTGATTGGCAGGTGTCAGTGGTGTGGGAGTGCACTACCAGCATTGCTTTATGAAGTTGCTAAGATACAGTAGCTTCAAAAACTAATGCTGATACTGCATTTCTGGTCAAAGTTGAAGTATATATTTTGATTTAACTGTATCAAGCAGCTTCCTATAGTTTCAGAAAATAAGAGATTTTTTTTTTTGCTCTACAGGTTTGACAAGACATGCTATTGTTTTTCCCCTCCTCGGCTATGATGAGTTGGGAGCACCAGTTTGGAAACCTGCACAGGGCCCCAGATGCCCTACCAATTCTTCTTGTAGCTCTCCACTGACTTATAGTGAGGTTACTGTGATTTTCTTCTTCTTTTTTTTTTCTCTGGGGAAACAATTCAGTTTGCCTTTTGCAATGATGGTCTTTGACTTGTGTTAGCAGAGATCTCTCACAAAGCATGAATGTTAAGCTTCAGGGAACTTATTTTGTTCTTTTCCTCAGACTCAGAACTGCAGATCTAATCACATTTTCTATTCTAGCTAAAGTGTGAAGTTGGACCTCTGAGACTAATACACAACTGAGTGTTTATTTTCATAAGTGTACAAGCATTCCTTCTGGCCAGGTTAAACCTTTAATAGCCAAACTATTATAGGAAACACAGAAATGTTTAAATAAGATCAAGCTGAGATCAACATGTTATCAACCAGAATAGATACTGTTGACCATAACTAATAAAAAAGTTGAAGGAATTTATTTGGGGGGGGGGTCAGAGGGCAAGTTAATTGTCCTCATAGAGCAAGGTGGTTTATGATTACTTGTTCTGAAGGGATGCTTTAGTGCTACACAGTTAAGGCTCATATATGTAACACAAAAAGAAGATTATAAATCAAAGTAGAAAGGGGTGATGATGAAATGAGAGGAGATGAAGATGTAAGGAGAGAGTAGGATTGTGGATGCAGATCCTTAAAGGAAACAACAACAACGATAAAGAGTATTATGTTGAGGAACTGAAAGCACAACTGCAAGTGGTCAAAACTTTTTCAGATAATATAAGAATGTAATTTAGTCTTGATAAATGTGCAAAAGCAACCTTTAAAGCAGGAAAGTTGCAGCACCAAGAAAACATCAGTTTGGGACAGGAATGTGATATAAAAGAACTTGAGCAAGAGGCAGTGTATAAATATTTGGGACTTGATGAAGAATCAACAATAAAACATGAACAAAGGTGAATAAAACCAAGTAAGGAATATTTTAGAGACTTAAATTAATTCTGAAAACAGCACTGACATCTAGGAACAAAGTACGAGCTATACACCAATTTGCTCTTTCTGTCCTAACTTACAGTTTTGAAGTGACTGACTGGCCCCAAAAGGTGTTGGATAGGGTAGACAGGAAAACAAGAAGGATGCTTCATGCTCATCATCAAATGATTATAAAAATCAGTGCATACCAAGACTATATATTCCTCATCCTGAAGAAGGTATGGGCCTGCTCGAAACTGATTACATGTATAGATCTGCAATCGTGGGACTGCATACATATCTGCGACATCACAAGTCCCAAACTTAGTGAAAGTTTTGAAACACGAGGAGAATAAGTCTAAAATGACTTCACTGCTTAGTTTAGCAGATGCATATCGGCATCAAGCAGGAACAGAAATCAAACCATAAGTAGATAAAAACCAGGCAGCAACTGAATATGCCAAAAACAAAAGAAAGAATATAAGGTGAAGGATCAGATGTGAGAAGGCAAGAAATGTGGAAAATGCATAAATATAGTTGCAAGTATAGAAAACTCTTGGAACGGCCTCATATTGATCATTGATCAGGATTGAATGCAGGAATTGTTAAGCAGAAGTGAATTTAAACCAAAAGATGAAAGGTTAATATTAGTGGACCAAGACAATCAACTAGGTACACATTGGTTTACAAAGTCTATTGAACATGTGGGAGAAACAGACAAATGTAGGTTTTCTAAATCAGAATTGGAAACAGTCACACATCTTGTTGCTGGTTGTGACATACTAATGGCAGAAGGACCGTATACTGAAAGGGATCTACCTGACTACATCGAAACTTCAAAAGAGCGAAAACAACTTCACCGACGCCAGAAGATCGACAAGGCAGAAGACCGACGGAGGAGAACACCGACGCTGAGAACACTGAGATGGGGAAAGGATGTGTAAGTATGCGGTAGTGATGGACGTTAGGGTGCGAGTAAGGTAAGTGTGCGATGTTGACGGTGTGTAGGGATAGGGGTGGGATAAGTGAGTTAGGGTTAGGGCGCGGGTTAGGTAAGGGTGCGAGTAAGGTAAGTGTGCGATGTTGGCAGTCTGTAGGGATAGGGGTGGGATAAGTGAGTTAGGGTTAGGGCGCGGGTTAGGTAAGGGTGCAGTAGTGATAGTTTTTGGGCTGGGGGCGGGTTAAGTGAGTTAGGGTTAGGGTGCGGGTTAGGTGAGTGTGCGATAGTGACGGACCTTAGGATAAGGGTTTGGGTTAGGGTTGTAGATAGTTGTGTATGTATGGGTTAGTGTTGGTTTGTAAGGATTTTGGTGTGCTTGTGTTGTGTGTGGGGGTTTTGGACAGGGGATTTGTTTTGTTTGTTGTTGTGATGTGTCGAGTGTATGCGGTGTCGTGTTTGTGAACTGTCGATCTTCTGGCGTCAGTGAAGTCATTTTCGCTCTTTTGAAGTTTCAATGTAGTCAGGTAGATCCACTGAAAGGCATAATAATGTGGCAAGACGTTGCATTGGGGATTGTGCAAATATTATAATATTGAGATAGCTGAAAAACACTGGAAACATGAACCACAAAGCGTCACAGAAAATTATGAAGGTTATATCACATGGGATCATTCATTACCAACAGTTCAAAAAATAGATGCAAGAAAACCAGATATAGTGGTCTATGAAAAGAAGACTAAAGTAGCATTGATTATTGAAATTGCTACACCCAGTGAATAGAGTGTCTTATGTACAGAGAGACACAAAATCATAAAATTCCAGGATTTGCAGGCAGAAATGAGGGCAATGTGGAAGAGGGATACCCAGCCAGTTCCAGTAGTAGTAGGAGCAACAGGTCTTATAAAAAATAATTTACAGTCGTACTTAAATACATTACCAGTGCATGTAACTCCATATGAATTGCAGAAGGAGTCATTGCTGGGCACATTGCAGGTGCTGCAAAGAGTACTTCTGGCTAACATCAAAGATAAAAACTATACTAATTGCATGAAATTTAATCATGCTTTGACTTAAGAATGGGGTCCATTCCTGTCATGGTATTAGAAACTCAAAAGACTTGGAGAAATTAAAAAGGGAGAAATATTATATTCTTAAAGAAGCAGATAGTATTCTAAGAACTAAGTCAATACAAGACTGAAAAAAGGAGTCTGTACCTTACCAAAAGTAGGAGTATAGAAAATAGGGAAGAGGTAGGTTGGAATGTACTGGAGAAAATTAGCAAAGGAGCCAAACCATTGAGAGAAAATAACTAGAGAGGGAATGGTAATAGAGTGGGATGAGGATAAGCAGTAGTCTGGACTGCAGGTGAGAGACTACCTTCCCTACTAGGGATTGATAACAAAGTTTAGGCAATGGGACAGGGAAGTGGTACATGAAAGACCAGCTCTTGTAAAGCTTTTAATTGAGTCTAGAAGAGAAGTGGCTGTTAAAAAGGGATAATTAGTAGGGCATATAAAATAATGATAACTAGAAGAGTCAAATAGAAGAGCTTAGAAAAGACTGGGAAGACAGAAAGGAAAGGAAATATACTATGAAACAATGGGAGGACATCTCTTTGGCTTCAACATATGTAGCAAAGTCCAGCAGGTTTAGGATTTTTGCTTGAAAGTGTTTGCATGGATATTTTTATACCCCAAGCAGACTTCAGAGAATTTTATGACAGGTAGATAGCAAATTGTGTAGGTGTGATGGGAAAGAGAGAGATAATTGGGAAGGCTTTTTTTGGGGGGGTAACAAATTAGCAGATTTTAAAAATTCTTGCAGAGTACTTTATTAGAAATGTTGGAGTAGCAAATGATTGTAACTAAGGAAATTATTCTTTTGAGATGGCATGGAGAATCTGAATTGCCTAGGCACAATAAGGCCTTCTAAATATAATGCTTTTGGCTATCAAAAATACAAGTACTACAAAACAGAAATCTAAATATAAACACAATATAAGTTAAAATACTGAATATTGTAAAGGAGATAAAAAATTGGAGGTGGGATCTTCAGAAAAGTGAAGGAGCAAAAAATGGGATCTTTCGAACAGAAAAGGAGTAATCTGCATAGAAATAAATGCATGTTTCTGAGAACAATATGTGCAGAATAATGTTCAGGATGAAGAGTGAGGTTTAAGGGAAGGCAGATCTTGAGCAATTTATGTTATGTTGGACTGAATGATAATTGCTAGAAAAAGAAAGCATATATGTATAATGCCTGAAAATAATGAAAAATGTTAACCATGTTTTGTTTTCTTTTCTATTAATATATGCCTCCCTATGTCATCGTTTAAAATAAAGGAATGTCATAAAGCTGTTTAAAACAAAAAGAGAGATGGCCTAAAAATGAGTTCTATGAGTGGATGATGTTGGCATTCACAGCTAACACTTAATAAGGTAGGCACATTTAGTTTTCATTTCAGAGTCTTACAGTTAAAGCAGTGAATTGCCATTATGGAAGCTTGGGGTGGAATTCAGATACATGTTTTACCTTTGGCATATTGTTTGACCATAGTACTGAGGCTGGAGTTTAGATTTTTACTTGCAGCTTTGGTGTTAAGGTTGTTTAATGTTTAGTCCTATTGACCTTTAGGGTTGAGGTTCAGTACTTAGCGGCTCATTCTGCTTTCCTTTTTTCTGTCCAAAACTAGTCTGTCTTTCTGCCACTGCTTGTCTTTAAAGCATTTTGAAGTCCAGTGGCTGCATTCCCTCCCTCTGAGTCAAAAATAGCCAAGATTGCAAGCTTCAGTGCATTCTTTTCTGATTATTTCCATTTTCTGAACTGCTATATCTTTTAGACAAAAAGAAAACAAAAGGGGAAAACATGGGATACTTAGCTATGTAGTATCCTTTTAATGATTTACTACAGGTTGTCTCTATGATTTGCTGCCAATTTCCATCTTCATCAATTAACTTAAAAGTCCCCACGTTGCTATCAGGTGTCCTTTAACATAGAGTTGAAACCTTTTTCCAACTCTGAATGTGGTACAAATAATTAGAAGACTGGCATTATCTTAGCAGAGGTACTTCAAGTTTACAGTTGCCATCTACATTATATGAAAACAGTGCTCCCAAATCACTGTATATCAGGCTAAATTGTAAGAAAAGTGTGAACCTTGCAGCCTGTTAATATTTACTAGCTGCAAAAAAAAAAACTGGCTACTGTAACTGGTATATTACCATAAAAATCTTTATATAGTAAAATGCTTTATTACTTATTAGGATGCATGTCTGTGAAATACGAAGTAAAACAAGGATTATTTAACATTTCTAAGATTATGAGGCAACATGTTTAATAGCACCTTTGTTTGCCAGCTTTAACCAATAAAAAACATAAAACTCAATCTCAGATAAGTGCTAAATTTATGCATTGCCAAGCTTACATACAAATATTAAATATGCTGGCCATATAAAAAAGGATTCCATCACTGGATGCAAGCATCCCCCTTCCTCTCGTGAATGTTCTGCTCTCCATGATGTGAAAAGTAAACTGAAACTCATAAATAAAAAATTATAAGGCATCTCTTTTGACCTGTCTTGGAGTATTACAGACCTGTATTGACAGTTCTGCCTCATGAACTTACAGAATAGAACCTCAAAAGATTCTTCATCATTTATCTAGTTTAATTCAGTATCCTACATTTGGCTGAAGATATTAGTGAAACCTAAGCACTATACTTTCTGAATGAAAGTTAATGAGCAAAAGAGACAAATTAGTTTGCATTGGCAGTTACAACAAATACATGTGAAATACTTTTCCTGCATAGAAAGCAAAGTGAGACTTGAAATTTCTGAATGTACGTCATCATATTGTCCAGAATGCGAGCTGGTATTATAAACAGCTTCATTCATATGAGCAAAACATAAATGGAGGAGCACCACCTCACTGAGTTACAACTTGTTGATTTTACACTTCCTTGAGAGTGTTTCTGTTTTAAATGGCAAGAGAGGTATTACTCCTGTATAATATATATATATATATATATATATATATATATATATATATATATATATATATATATATATATATACACACACATATACAGTGGATATAAAAAGTGTACACACCCCTGTTAAAATGCCAGGTTTTTGTGATATAAAAAAATGAGACAACAATAAATCATTTCAAAACTTTTCTCACCTTTAATGTGACCTATAACGTGTACCATTCAACTGAAAAAGAAACAAATCTGGTAGGGGAAAAATATAAAAAATAAAAAAACATACAATAAGCTGGTTGCATAAATGTGCAAACATTAAACTAATACTTTGTTGAAGCACCCTTTGATTGAATTACAGCATTCAATCTTCTTGGGTACTCACCTGCCATCAATTAAAGAGACTGATTCACCCCCAAATAAAGTTCAGCTGTCCTAGTAGGATTTTCCTGACATTTACTCAGATGCCTGCTACAGCTAAATAAAATAACAAATTCCAAGATCTCTAAATCTTAGAAAAAGCTATAAGAGCAAAGTAAGTCAAGTTCCTGTTCAATAGGTGAGTCTTGAATGAACAAGTATTGTCAAACTGATTGCCAGTGTCGTATTCTTTTACTTTAGAAAGAAGACGCGGGACAACTGTGTGCAGTTGGTACCAACTCCAAACTTTATTGACCGGCCAACATACCGTACAGTACACCAACTTCCTGTCTCAGCCCTTACGTCATGCACTTTCCCCCGCCCCCAAAGAGCACTAGCTAAGGCAAGACAACTCAGTCCATTGAATACACCACATCTCCTTTTCCATAAGGCCCCTTTCACTTAACACAAAACCCAGATCTATTCAATTTCTTCCACTTCACTACGAACTTGGTACACTGACACAAAATGCTCACTTAGCCACGTTCAGATTACTATAAACCCCCACGACATTGTTATTTATACCCTGATCTTCACAGATCCAAACGGTCCGGCTTGTTAATAACTCTTCCTGATCTGGTCCTCACAACATCACTATGTGCCCGGGGTTCCGGGGGAAGGCCCTTGCAAAATGGCAAGGCCTCATCGGTCTTACTTAGCACACTTTCCAGGCACCCAGGGTTTGATTCACAGTCAGGCTCAGGTAAGGGAATCAAATGCACACGGTTTCGCCGCACAGTCCCTTGTGGCACGTCTACCTTAAATGACCTCGGCGAGTAATGTTTTTGATCTACAGTACCTGGGGTCTTCATATCTGTCACCCACACCTGGTCACCGGGCAACACATCCCCCAGCGGCCTTGCCCGATGGCGTCTGTTGTAGTTTTCGCCATTATACACCCTCTTCTCCCCCTCTTTCCCCATGAGCCTTCTCCAGTCAGGCAGCACAGGGTCCAACTGCGAAGGATGAATCGGAAGAGAGGTCCGCAACCGTTGTCCCATAAGAAGTTCCGCAGGGCTATAACCATTCTGCAGTGGCGTTGTCCTGTACGCCAAGAGAGCCATGTACGGATCGGCACTTTTTTTTAGCAGGTTCTTCACCGTCTGCACTGCACGTTCTGCCTACCCGTTACTCTGCGGGAACCTGGGGCTGCTTGTGACATGCTCGAAGCCATAAGCGGTTGCAAAGGCCGCAAAAGACTGCCCTGAAAACTGAGGTCCATTATCAGACACAAGTACCTCTGGGATACCATGGCGAGCGAAGAAAGATTTTAGGTGGGTGATGACCTCGTTGGATTTGCTATGTTTCAACAATGCGATCTCAAGAAACCTGGATAAGTAGTCCACAACAAGAAGGTAAGTATGTCCTTTTAGTTCAAATAAATCCGCGCCCACTCTTTGCCATGGTCGGTCAGGACATTCTGTTGGGATGAGGGGCTCAGGAGGATTCCTTCTCTCTGAGATGCACGTCCTGCATCTTAAAACCATG
This sequence comes from Protopterus annectens, assembly GCF_019279795.1. Classification (NCBI taxonomy): domain Eukaryota; kingdom Metazoa; phylum Chordata; order Ceratodontiformes; family Protopteridae; genus Protopterus; species Protopterus annectens. Next base: position 349,203,774 of record NC_056738.1, on the reverse strand, counting down.
TCATTTATCTGTTGGCTAAGCCCAGGCCACCAGACGGTCTGACAGGCTCTGGCTTTGCACTTCACAATGCCTTGATGTCCCTCATGCAATTTCAACAACACCTCATTACGCATGGCAGAGGGGATAACAAGGCGCGAATCGTTTAAAAGCAACGCATCTTTCACTGTTAGTGTGGAGCAATCTGGCCAGTAGCTCTTCAGTAAGGGTTGCTGGTTCGCATACAGCGGCCACCCCTGGCTGCACAAGTCCATGACCCGCGCACACACACTGTCCGCTTTCAGCTGCTCCCGTAGTGTTTGGAGGAAGGATGGCTTCACCTGCATGTTTTCCACAATACTGTTCACGTAGATATCCGTGTCCTCCATTAACTTTGTTTCCTCCGGGGTTAGCCTGGTTTTAAGTGGAGAACGTGACAGGGCATCTGCCACCCACAGTGATTTCCCTGGAGCGTACTGCACCGTGTATGAGAACTGCATCAGTCTCATCCTAAAGCGTTGGATTCTGGGCGGTAGAAGATCCAGCGCCTGACCACCCAGCAATGAAACCAGGGGTTTGTGATCAGTCTCTAGACAGAACGATTTGCCTAATAGGTAATCTCGAAAGCGTTCACATGCCCAGGTAGACGCTAGAGCCTCTTTCTCGACCTGTGCATATTGTTGCTCTGTGGGTGAGAGTGACCTTGATGCGTATGCCACGGGTCTCCAGCCGTCCTCCCATTGTTGCTGCAACACGCTCCCTAACCCAAAGGATGATGCATCCGCGGAAACCTTCGTATCCCTCTTCGGGTCATACACAGCCAAAACTGGAGGTGAGGTGATTGCCTCTTTTAAATCATTGAATGCCTTTTCCTGGTCCCCACCCCAGTACCAGCTGTTCTTTTTTGATAATAAGTCTCTCAAAGCTCTGTCCCTCTCAGCCAAATGAGGGATGAACTTTCCCACCTGATTCACCATGCCCAGGAAACTCCTGAGTTCTCCTACTGTAGCAGGTGCTGCCATCTCCGTGATGGACGCGGTCCTCCTGGGGTCCGGGCTTATACCAGAATTCGTAATGACATGGCCCAAGAAGGTCACTGTGCCCCTCGACAGGTCACATTTCCCTACATTCAACGTAATACCTGCTTCTTCCAGTCTCTTTAATACCGCGTGAAGTCGGGCATCGTGCTCCTCCTGGCAACGGCCCAGACCAACACGTCGTCCATGTGACAAATCACCCCTCTAGTCCTTCAATGACCTCTGCCATCATGCGTTGAAAGTGTTGGTGCAGAATTAATGCCAAAGGGAAGGCGATTGAAGCGGAAGCCCAAAAGGGGTTATGAATGTGGTAAGCGCCGACTCCTCTGACAAAGGAATTTGCCAAAACCCCATATTGGCATCCAGTTTGCTAAACACCTTCGCCCCAGCAAGCATCCCAAGACTCTGCTCAACCGAGGGCAGCACGAACCTTTCCCTGCATACGTATTCATTTAGCTTAGTGTAGTCTACACATAGTCTCAGCCTGTTACTGTCTTTCTTTGGGACTACCACCATGCCTGCACACCAATCAGTAGGCTCTTCCATTCTGGTAACGACACCCAGCGCCTCCATCCTCATTAACTCCTCTTTCACTTTCCCCATCAATGGCAGTGGTATCCTCCTGGGGGTCTTCAGAGAGTATGGCACCGCCTTTGGCTGAAGCTTTATGTGGTATTTCCGCTGCACTACCCCCAACCCAGAGCACAATTCCGGGTAGGAGGTCTTCAAAGACTCCATGGTGATAGTGTCAACACGTTTCAGGAGACCCAGCCCCAAAATAGCAGGAAGGCCTAAAAGCGGCATGCGGAGTCCTTTTACAACATACACTTTCTCGCATGTCTGTCTTTGTCCATAGCCGAGCTGAAGCTCCAAGGATCCTGTAACCTCCAGTGGCATCCCTCCAGGACCCAACAAGGGTTTCTCCGGCTGCTGGAGCACAGGAGCGTTCTTCCCACTGAACAAGTTGTGCAGGTCTGACTTGGAGATAACAGTAACATCCGCCCCCGTGTCAAGCTTGAAAGTCATAGGTGTGCCCTGTATTTGCACCTCCACAATCCAGGAATGGTTCCCGGAGGAGACAGAACCAAGGAAGAACCCCTGTTCTTCACGCTCACCTGGCTCCTCGTCTTCCTCAATACTCTGCACCGCCTTGAACTGTCGGCAGACCCGCTGGTAGTGGCCCTTCTTCCCACGAGCGACATCTTGCAGCAGTCGCCGGGCATAGGAGTCTATGGTGAAATGGCCCCCCACACCTGTAACACTGCGAGCTCGGAGCATCTTTACTCTTTTGCGTCTGGCGCTGAAAAATCGGTGCCAAGGGCTTGCCCCAACCTTTCGAGGCCTCCGGCCTGCGTCTGGTGTCCAGTGGTGTCTGCACAGCATTCACGTTATACTGCAGGGCGGTACTGTCGCACCGCAAGGCCGTTTGCTGCTTCTTAACCTCCTCCGACTGTCTGGCCATATTTACAGCTCTCTCTAAGTCCAACTCTTTTTCCATCTGCATCCGCTCGGACAGTCTGGTGTCTGCCAAGCCCACAACAATTCTATCCCTTATAAGCTCGTCGTGCAGCGTCCCATAATTGCAGTGTTCGGCTAAAGCATGCAGGGCAGTAACAAAAGCATCAACAGTCTCGTTCAGTTCTTGTTTCCGCATGTTAAATCGTGCACGTTCATAAACAATGTTCTTTTTGACAATAAAAAATCTTTCGAAACCATCTTTCACTTTGGCATACTCATGGTGCTCTGCCTCGGTTAGCTTGAGGCCTCTCAAGACATCGTCTGCCTCATCGCCCATACAGTATATCAGGGTGTTCACCTGGTTCCCTTCTGGGTTGGAAGATAAATTACTGGCCTGCCGGAACCATTCAAACCGGCGTATCCATCGTGTCCATTCGTGGGGTTTGGAGAAGTCAAAGGGCTCTGGCGGCTGAATACTGAACGTAGCATTGGGAGCGCTAGCCGCCATGTTAATTCTAGCTCGTGGCTGCCGACCATTCTCGTCGTCCGACATGTCCGCTCTCCACGTCCCTTGGCCACTCGTACGGTCTTCAGCAAGAGGTCAGCACTCCCAGGCACAACCACACAGCACTTCTGACACCATGTCGTATTCTTTTACTTTAGAAAGAAGACGCGGGACAACTGTGTGCAGTTGGTACCAACTCCAAACTTTATTGACCGGCCAACATACCGTACAGTACACCAACTTCCTGTCTCAGCCCTTACGTCATGCACTTTCCCCCGCCCCCAAAGAGCACTAGCTAAGGCAAGACAACTCAGTCCATTGAATACACCACAGCCAGTCATGCAACCAGGTACTGTTACTGCACACTACACATGTTTGCCTGTCTTTTTGCCTGTATGTCTGTCTTTCTCTCTCTCTGTCTGTTGGGAAGGTCATGGACTGAATTTCATGACTGGTACATGCCTGTTGTCAGTTCAGTTTCTTTATTTGTCTGTGTGTTAACTAGATAAGTAAGCTGATCCACAATGGACCCTTTTTAACCATGGCTTGAGCCGAAGGCAATGTATATAATAAGAAAAATAGAAAAAACAAGTCTGTATAAGTACAGTAATGAAAGGTATATAGAGACATATGCAGGTAAAATAAAATAAATGTAATAAATCATGAGAAATGTGTTACTTAGCATACTATCCCAGACAGATTTACTATCACAATGTTGAACTACACAGTCTTGAAAATTAAAATTCCAAGACCCTAATATTGAAAGACCAAAACACTGAAGACCACCAAATTGAACTCCTGGACTTGTTTCCCTCAAGGACCCATGTTAGCATTCATTCCTAGGACCATACCCCTGCAGGACCTCTGTTAACACCTATTCCTAGGTTTACACTGGTAGGAAGATTTCAGATTTACTTAAAGAGTAGTAAGGTACTAGAAACAGAATGTAGGCAAACATATTAAAATGACAGAGAAATCATTTAAGCACTATAAAAGGGAAATTATTAATTTATGACAAATAATTAATAGCAACACCTCCACTGCACTGCTTTCCTCATGGACAAGGAAAGCGGTTCCCACTTCTATCAAGCTGTTTTTCATGATGTCCATTAGCCCATTAGGAAAGTGATAGTCAATTCTGAAAATGTGATTAAAAAGTAGCAGAGACAGCCCATGCTGGAGTAGCAGCTCAGTGCTGGGTGAGACAAATGCGGGGTGGATGGGTACAAGTGACGCACGCTGGATCAGTCATCCTGTGAAAGGGAAATGGTGGTGTCCTGGTTAGGCCGGCCTGACACTTGTCACCATATAAGTGGTGGCTGGCATTTTACCTGTGATTGCACATCTGCTGGGTGCTTGGTGATCCAAGGTCAGTGATGATAGCCATAATGATGAAGCATATGACTGCATGCACACATAGTGGGAGAGCATGGGATGCCCCTTCAGTGATGCACATGACCCATGTCTGGAACCAGAGGATCGGTTAGAGCAAAACACGTCCCCATTACCATCTTGAACTTCTCTCTTTGAACATAACTGAAATAAGTTAAAGCCAATTCATAGTAAATATTATGGTAAGAATAAATAAATAAGCAAGTTCCTATGAGACAATTACTCCAAAGATACAAACAGTATAAAAAAGGATCACTTTTTCAGTGTTTATGTTTTCTGGTGATCTAGAGATGTAAGACAAACACTGCACCCAATAAACTGCTAGCTTTTTTTGTTAAAGGTGTCACTGATAGGCAAACACTGCACCCGATAAGCTGCTAGTTTTTTGTTAAAGGTATCAGTGATAGGCAAGCATTCCACCCAATAAGCTGCTAACGTTTTGTTAAGGGTGTCCCTGCATTATTCCATGATACTGGGAGACTTAGATTCGTGGCAGCTTTATATACTCCTCAACCTCTTCTACTTCAAGGTAAACAAGGATATTATTTTGTGATTGTGTTTTAATTGTATTTTAACCATTGATTTCTGCCCCACATGCAGAATCCTTTGAAATAACTCAGAGCAAACATATTGATACATTAATTTATGGGTTAGGTTTAGAATCCTTTGTAACAATTTAGGTGAAACTCAGAACTTTCTCTTTACTAATTAGCAGACAAGGGCTTGTATTGCAAACTCTGTTTAATCAGGGCTACTAGTTCTTGGTTATAATTGCAGTGTTTTTCTTAGTACTTGAACTTTTTTCTTATAAATTCCCTTAAACTTACCTGGACCACTTTCACTGTGTCTTCCTCAGCCACTAGTGTAATATATATATATATATATATATATATATATATATATATGGACTATTTTTCAAAAATTTTCTGTTGTGTTCTCCTGTCAACATTTGACTCCAAGACATGATAGTGTATCAACAGTTAATGTTAATTACACTAGTCTTGGCCATTAGTTAAGTGTTTAATTTTCAGTGTGCCCTGTTATGCCATTATATCTATACATCTTGGTTTGTTCTTTTCTGTTTACTACTGTATTAGGAATGTTTGTTATTCTTCATAAAAATTCTTATTAGGATACAATTCTTTTGTCACCTATTAGTTTAATTTTATTGAGGTGTATCAGTTATTGCACATAGTTGCTCAAATGTCATATCGAAAGTATAACAGTGAAGCACCATATTCTGTCATAACAACTTGTTATTATTATTTTTCCACTAATTAAGTGAATATGGATGCACTCAACGGTTCTGAGTAGGACAATGTGTCAAACCATAAATTCTTAACACAATACAATAATTGTCATGTCATATAAAAATAAGGAGTAGCAGAACATAACACTATGTACTAAATGTGACAAACTAAAACAACTAGTTAGCATAACAAATAGTAAAAAAGCTGATAGTTCTGTCACTTACACGTGTACTACAACCTAACATACCATCTTAGAATTCATGAACTCATGGACAGACAACATTCCATTAGCAGGCATACATAATAATGTACCTTATTCCAAATTAACCAATGGAGCTCCCACTAACAAAAAAGTAGAGACCACTGCACTGAAAAGACTGAAAAACCTAGAGGTCCATACACAGACTCTGTTATAAATTCAGATTTCATTAGTACTGTTGCCAAGAATAAAACAAAGGAAGAAAAAAGGATTGCGATCTCAAAGAAATAAGAAAAGAGAAAAGATTGCATCCAATTTGATCACCAAGTCTTTAAATTCTGTAGCTGAGGTAAATGAATCATTCTCTCGCAGCTTATGTTGACGAGACAGTTTTTGACTTGCATTCATCTGGATTAATACAAAATATAATACAACTATAGACAATGATAACCTCAAGCTTCCCCACCATCACCAGCATTATACCCTAAAGTAATTATGGAATCAGTGCACACTAACAAGGATAACAAAAGCATTACCAGTGATGTTGAAATTGATGCTCAAAAGTGCTCTGTAAGTAACATAATAAAAATATCAGTACTGAGGTTGCCATTGATAATCGGAACAATATAACACCAGTATTATATCCAGAGGTTTTTTAACAAAGTACTGAAAAATGAAATTTGGAAATTAGCAATGAGATTGATGCTGACAATATGAATGAAGTAATAACTAAAAAAATTAAAACGACAAGCAATAGTGGGCTTCATAATATCCCTCACTTAGCTAAGAACATTATTAATGATAATACCCAATTTAAATACTAATTCTGGAGTAATGAAACATGTTGAGCAAGAGTGTCAGGTCAGGTAAACTCCATAACTGAAGCCAAATTTTGCACTGCTACAATACTGTAAGAGAAATGAATACTGGGGTTATAGAAAAAGAGGGAATCCACAACTACCCTAGTGAGAAATAGGAGGTCTAATAGTACTTTCAAAGTGTATTACTATAATGCATCTAGTACAGGATACAAGGGGTCTATGTTATACTTTCGAAAGTTTCATACATCTAACACCATATGGTCGACACCATATGAGTGATCTTTGAAATTTTGAAAATATAATAAAAAATAAAAATAAAAAACTATACTTACCTAAATGCTGTAGGCAGGGGGACAAGCCCCCCTACACCCCCCACAACCCGCTACTTAAATATTCCTACTCCGAGATCACACTGCATTGAAGTAAATGGAAAATATTCCCTACAGCAATTTCCGTGTTACGTGTGCGTTGCGACCAATCGGGTTCGCTCGATATGCGTTCACTGTTTACAATTTTCGATCACGCAATAGGAACCCAGATACAAGTATGCTAAATTACAGTCTATGCTGAGATTAGAAAACTTCAGTCTTATAGTAGTACCAGAATCATTGGACTCAAAGGACATCATTTTCCAAAGTTAAAATAAATTTGAATATCTTTGGAGTCATTTTAAGGGGGAGGGTTCTTGTATTAGCTCACAAAAATATTTTGTCACAATTTTAATGAATAACTAGCTTATCTTCATAACAGTCAATATTTAAGAAATGAATACAAGCATCTTGCTTAGAGTTATAGCAACATATAGAAGACCCTTAATGGCTCCTGCTTACCACCATGAATTATTAAGCATCCTAGATAAAGAACTCAATCATAAATATGCAATCATAATTGGTGATCTGAACTTCCCTAACAACAACTGGAAAACATTTCAGCAAGTTCATGTTTTGAGACAAAACATTTAGCTATTCTACGTTATTGTGGATACAGACAATTAGTTAAGACCAAGGCAAATGGCAAAAAAATACTCCATTAATGCAGTTTTAGGAACATCCACACACACTTCAATTATATTAAAATTACAGAGACAATATAATATGAGTGGGATGAAAAAATATAGTTTTGGCAAGATTGATTATATTTCAATCAAGAATGATCTAAAGTCTATAAATTGATCTAATGCTAGTCCACAAAAATGTAAAACACTTCTATTCAGGCCGACAGTGACTGTATAAAAAGGGAAAATGAGCTTTTGTCTTTACAAAAAAAATGAATACAAAGAATAAATTACAACTTAATAAAATTCTTAAACCTTTATGGATGAAACTTAAACAAGTGAATCAGATTACAAGTAAAACTGGGAAATGGTGTAAATAATAAACAGTTAACTATAAAATAATAATTCAGTATCCAAAACAAAAATATAATACATTTTCTATTGAGAAATGGTGTAGTAACAGATTATCTTAACATAATCACTGATGAATTTAATTTGTATTATGTCACTAATAGAAACAAATATGTGATACCTGGAATCACAACACTAGAAACACATCAATACATTGTTATTTGATCTCTGGAATTTTGTTATATGATCTTGGCAATGAGTTGCCTCCAGTTTTGAGCACAATTTCTAATCATTTTTTGAGAATTGGGACAGCTTGTATTATGCAGAAATTGTCCAAAGTTACATCTATTTAACAGATGGTTTTATCCATATTAAAAGAAGCTATGATTATGCCATTCCTCAAGAGCTTTGGTTTAACTGGTGGCTCTGGGTGCTATCTCAAACCTCCACTTCATTTGGGAAACTGACCAACAAAGTGGTGTGCAGGTTGTTTTGACCTCTATAACAACATAATGAACTCTGAGTTCCATTCCAGTCTGGTTTCATGCCATAGCACTGAAAATGTACTCTCTCACCTGGTTGGCAAACCTCTTGTAGCTAGAAATCAAATGAACCTCTTGCTATTAGCTCTCCTTGATATCCCTGTTCCTTTAACATGGCTGACCACTTAATTCTGTTGCAGTACCTGAACAGCTGCCATGGTGTCCTTGAGCAATTTGCATCATACCTCTCAGGGCATGATCACATACCTCTCAACCACTTAGCTTAAGAAATTTGGACAAAACCTAAAATAATGGGGGGAGGGCAAAGGCTCAAAAATAGGGACAGATTTTAAATATTAGTCACATAAACTTAGAAAGCTATTAGGATAACAGGGTTTTGTGTTAGCACTAATTTTTCTGAAGTAAATAAAGTTTGAAACTCAAATGTGTGTTGTTATTTAGTGACTCCAATCCTCAGTGATTTGTCAGAAAACTACAAACTTTATGGGGAACAGACCAAAAATATGAGGCAAAAATCTGGACATTCTGCAAAAATCTGGACAGTTGAGAGGTGTGCATACTCAAGCAGTAGTCTCAGGCATACACTCCTCCTCTGCCCATTATCTTTGTTTTGGGCTTTTGCAAAGGTCCGCATTGGTTCCTCTTTTATTTATCATGTACTTGCTGCCACATGATAAGTAGCTAGATGGAAAATGTTAATGTATTATTATTCTCCTCAGATGTTATTCAAAAACAACTCTTCCTCTCCTAGGAGTGAGTAGCTTTTTCTGATCTTTTTGAAAACTATCTGGGTATGAATGAGTTTTTATTTTAGACAAGTTTTAACCAACTTAAATTTATCCCATCCAAGATGTCTCCAGTGCTCTTTCATGCCATAGTAATCCTCATCACATATATTGTTTATGGGAGAGTAAACTTGAACTGTGTTTTTACATTTGGTCATTACATTAAAGGTTGGTTTTCCAGTAGCTGTCTTTGGCTCAGTGCTGTTTTCTCACTGCTTTTTTTTTTTCAGTGTTTGCTGATTGTGCTGTTGCCATGTTTCTTACAGAGACCACAATTTGTATACATGCTTAATAGACTGTAGCATCCCCAGTCATCAGTATGTTATTTTGCTGGCCTGTTTTTATTTATTTATGACTTGTTTGGGAACCAAGCTAGATTAAGTAGAAACCCCTCCTTTAAGTTTGTTGCATTTTAATGCCGTATAATGATCCATTGTTGTAAATCTGCAGGTGTGTTGCAATAGACATTTTCTGTGGCATGTTTACACCAAGTGTTTGCATTTTGTTACATCACTACAGTTCATGCAGTTTGGATATACTCTGCGATGCTTTAATTGGAAAGATCTTGAAAATAAGAATGTGTGTTCTTGTAGAAGGGTTTTCTTGCACACTTGGAATGTTTCCTGTTCAGAACTTTTCTTCCTGTTTTACTATAAAATTTCATCTTCACAGGTAAAATAATGGTCAAAACACAAAAGGTTCTTAGTATGTGCATTACATTTCTTACAGTGTTAGAAGTAACTGCAGTTCCTTCCTAGTTGCAGTCAGTGGGGTTACTAGCCCTTTTTCTTTATTTATTACATATATTATAAAGTGTAGAAGGTATACTAATTTTCTTTATGTTTTACAAATAATGTAACTAGTAATAATCCCTTTAACAATTTAAGGATTTGCTATCAGAGTAGATAGTTGCTTGAGCTCTGTAGCATGGAGGGATGGAGTCCTGATTGTGATCTGGGCAACCAGAGATCATTTAGAGGCTCAGGTCTTGGAGAAGCTTGATGGGAGTTTGGGGAAGTGGAATTCTGTCCACTCTTCCACTCCAGATGGGAATATGTAGTTTCTGTCTATGATCTGATATGCTTCCAGTGATGACAACAGTTCTATAATCACATGGCAGATGGTTGTTAAAGAAGTTAGCATAGATGAGCTGTTAAAGATAATTGATGTTGTGTGCATTCACATTAATAGGTCCGTCCAGTTAAGGCATACAAAAAATGTCCCTGGAATGTCAGAATGCATATGTGATGCTGCCAGCTGCCCCACTCTGAACCACTTCCACTTCCCAACCCACCAATGGTGAAGTCCCAGCCATGGGGGTAATACCGGGGAAACTAAGGTTAAAAAGAGCAATGGCAGCAGACCTTTAGCAGCTGATGGTTAGAGAATGACATCCAAAGGGGCAAAAAATAATAACAATAAAAAATAGCTAATGGCTAATTTTAAGGGTTTAATGATACAACATCAACAAAACAGGAAATGAGGTGGAATCAGATTTATTCATATAGCAGATGGCTCTGTCAACTTTCCGTATGAAAAACTTGAACTGTTGTCAGGTGTTACTTTAAGCATGAAGTAGTTTCCAGCTCATTCTACATTTCACAATTAATCCCACAACTCTAGTCCTCACAAACAAAAAAGCAAGGTTTGCTTTCTGCCTTAACTTAGAATTAATACAACTCAATGAAAAAAATATTTAAGTTAAAACAGTAAAACAAGAGAAAAGCAGGAAGAAAACACTGCTAGTTTACTAACCAAAAATCAGATTTACTCAGAGTAGTCTATTCTGTCATCACTGTTACCATTCGAGGTTTTACCTGAAAGCAAGCCTTATGCTCATAGAGACATACCCAGACACAATGCATAAATAAAAATACTGTTACATAAATAAATGTCTTCTGCAACACAGACAAAGAGATGCTTATTCTTGTCTTTTCTGTTTTTTAAGCAGACTACACCATGCCTCTCAACTGTACAGAATGTCCAGAATTTTTGCCTCATTTTTTTGGCCTGTTTCTCGTAAAATTGTGTTTTTCTGAAAAATCATTGGTAAAACATTGAGGTTTGAAGTCAGAAAGTAACAGACATTTGAGATTCAGACTTCATGTCCTTCAGAAAGTTCATGCTAAGGCAAAACCTGTTACTCTATCAACTTACTACATTTGTAAGAGCAATCTTTGAAAAGTGCCCTCATTTTTGGGCCTTTGTCCCCCCATTATTTATAGTTTTGTTCAGATTTCTTGCTCTCAGAGGTTGAGAGGTATGAACTACACCCATAGATCACTGACACTGCACTTATGAGTACATAGGATGATCACAGGCTAACATTAGAGTTATTGAGTGTTTTCAGCAATCAGGCCACCCCCACCCCCCACCTCTGTCACCAGTTGTTACTGCATAACTGAATGCACCTTTGCTATTAATAAATAAATAATCTTTTAGGTGTCTCACTACAGACTGGGAAAGGACCTTAGTGCTTAAGTCTAAGTTCAAAGATTGTTGGTACACATACCTACGCTTTTTAGATGATATTTTTATTTTATGGAAAGATCAGGGGGTTGAGAAAGAAGAATCTGTTCTGTATATTAACAACACTACCTCATTCCTTAGAGTTATGCACACACATGGTTTGGATAAAATTGACTTTCTAGATGTGAAGATTTTTAAAGATATTTCAGATGGATGTTTTACCTCAAGAATCTTTACAAAAACCTACATTCTCTAACAGTTATTTGGAATGTAACAGTTGCCATCCATGGTTTATAAAGAGGAACATTTTTAAGGGGCAACTTGTTAGAGTAGCCAGAATGTGTTCTGACATTATGAACATTAGGTCAAAAGTGAACATCTTGACAAACGTTCTAGGAAAGGGGGTGCCTACTGGAATTATTATCCAAGATTAGTGATGAAATATCAAAAGGTTGGGGTACTAAGTACAAGCCCTTATTAGGATTGGACGAACCAGGTAATACATCAAACAGGTGTAACAACACAACCAATTTAAACACCTTTTCAAACTCAGTGGTGATTGTCTTGGGTTCTTAGTCAAAGGAAATCAAAAGCAAACCATGTTAAAAACTAGAGTATGTTTAGGGGTAATCCAGACATCTTCATGACTCTAAGGGAAACTCCTAATTTTGTATTCAAAACTGGTAAAAATTTAAAGTATTCAATGGAGCACCCTAGGACTGGTTCTTCAACAAATTATTTCACAAAGAAAGGCACTAAGCATTGTGGCACATGTAACCAATGTAGATATATTTTAGAACAACCAAAAGTAGTTTTAGGAACACCCCCCACAAAGTTTGTATTGAGGGAAGGTAGCTACACCACTAAAGATTTAGTTTATCTTGCTATTTATGAGAGTTGTAATGACTTATATGTTGGGAAAACTGAAAGACAATTGCATAAGATACGAACATATCCATGCAATAGTTAAAGGAACATTAATAGTTCTCTATACAAATGCACTCTTATTTGCACTTCTTTTACAAAATCTTTTACAAAGTCTTGGGTCCTGCGTCAGTTGCTGTCTCATCTTCCATGATGTCAGGTAGTCAGGGGTATAAAGCATGCAGCCGACGCCATTTTATCAGTTTTTCTTGCCCCAGATGTCAGGTGCCCCCATAATGGGAAGCAATTATATACAAGGTTACACCTCCAGCAAAAAGCAAATACACCAGAAAGCTATAAGCATAGTAAACAAGAATAGAGGTATAGACAAGAGAAGTCATGGGGCTGGAGGGAGGGTTACCAAGAATGTAACACTGAATACACTCAAACATCTACATTTATGATAAGTGTACACAACTGTACTATGTTCTTCGTGTTTCACTGTTGCAGTCATCACATTTGGGTAGATTCCCAAAGCTAAGGATGGGAAGAAGTAATTAGATCGCATTAGGACCAGTTATAAGGCCCTGCAAGACTACAGTGGCAAAGCCAGCTCTGGATTTAGAAATAATTGGCAAGTGGTAATGTTTGGTGAAGGTATGTATAGAACTCCAGGTAGCAGCTTCTAGGATGTCCCTGGTAGGGACACCTCTGAGAAAGGCAGTAGAGGTAGGTGCAGCCCTTGGGTGAATGTGGTCTTATCCCCTGTGGGGTAGGTTTTCCATGGTTCTTATAGCAGAAAAGAATGTAATGGCCTATCCACTTAGAAATGGTTTGCTTTGAAATGGCCTCCCCTCTGCCCATGTAGCAAATGCAACCAGCAGCTGTTCAGATTTCCTGAGAGGTTTAGTCATGTCCAAGTAAAATCTAAGTTGTCTGTGCACATCCAATGAGTGCAGTATTCATTCCCATTTGTTCTGTGGATTAGAAAAGAAGGTTGGCAAATGAATGGACTAATTAAGGGCCACTCTGGATACCACCTTGGGCATGAAGGAGGGATTGGTCCTGAGGGACACCCTGTCAGCATGAAAGATGATGAAAGGCTCCACAGCCATGAGGGCTTGTAATTCAGACACCCTTCTTGCTGAAGTGATGGCTAGAAGGAAGGCTGTTTTCCAAGAAAGGAATTTCAACTCTGCACTTGCAGCTGGCTCGAAGGGTGATAAAGTGAGCTTTTCCAATACAAAGTTAAGGTCCCAGGCTGGATCAGGGGCTCTCCTGGGTGGTCTTAAGTTTTTGGTCCCTCTGAGGAATTGCTTCGGCAGTGGATGAGAGAAGAGGGGTGGTTCTGAATTGTAATGAGCTGAAATGGCTGAGGCGTGAATTTTGATGGAGGAAAAGGAAAGGCCCTTGTGAAGCATCTCAGTTAAGTATTGAATAATCTGAGGTAAATTGGGCGCTGCTGTGCCCATCCCATGAGTTTGGCTCCAGGAACAGAATCTTTTCCATTTTTCAGCATAGGATTTTCTAGTACTAGGCCTCCTTGCCTCCAGAATGGCATCCATCACTTGCTTACTGAGGGATGGGAACGGATAGATCAGGTAATTAGCCAGGCTGCCAAGTTCAGTGTTTGAAGCTGTGGGTGCAGAATCTGATCCCCCTGCTGAGACAGCAGAGCAGGGGTCTGAGGCAGGTGCCATGGTGCCAGCAGTGACACACTGTGCAAGAGGGGGTACCAATGTTGGCGTGGCCAGTCTGGTGCAATTAGTATTGTCCTTGGTTTGTCCTGTTTGATCTTTAGTAGTACCTTGGAGAGGAGAGGCAGAGGGGGAAAGGCATAAACTGTCCAGGTGAAGGACAGGGCATCCACTTTCCAAGCTTGTTTGTGGGGAGTCCTTGTACAGAATTTGTCCAATTGGTAGTTCTGGGGGGAGGCAAACAGGTCTATCTCTGGGCTCCCCCATTTGTTTCTCAAATGTTGAATATCTTTGGTTCCAGTTTCCACTCGTGTGGCTCCATGAGATTTCTGCTTAGGTCATCTGCCAGTGTGTTTAGCTTTCCTGGCAGGAATTGAGCCTGTAGGTGCACTTGGTAGCTCAAGGCTGTGTTCCACAGAGCCATAGCTAGTCTGCAGAGAGTGTATGAGTGGGTTCCCCCCAGCTTGTTTATGTACCACATAACAGTGGTGCTGTCCGTCTTTACCAATAATTGTCCTGGAAGAATGTGGTCCTTGAAGGCTGTCAGAGCATACTGTACAGCTAACATTTCTTTTTGATTGATATTCAGGTGCATTTGACTTGGGTTCCATTTGCCCTGAATGCACTGCCCTGCCAAGTGAGCCCCCCATGCATAGTCAGATGCATCTGTTGTTAGTGTTTGGGCGGCGGGGGTAGAATGAATGACAGTCCCTTGTTCTGGTGGCTGGCCTCTGCCCACCAAAGGAACTCTATCTGTAGACAAGGTATGATAGGAATCATTGATTCTAGACCCTGAGAATGTTGACATCATAGGCTTTTTAGATACCATTGTAGTTTCCTCATATGCAGTCTTGCATATGGAATTAGTAGAATGCAGGAGGCCATGAACCCCAGGGCTTGCAGAATTTTCCTTGCAGATAGCTGGGTCTTTGTGGCCAGTAGTTTGAATTAGGCTGTCAAATGAACTTTTTTCTCTGGCGTGAGGTAAGCCATCTGGGAAGTTGTATTCAAATTTGCTCCCAGAAATACAATTTGTTGGCAGGGTACCAGATGTGATTTCTTTTTTGTTTAAGGTGTACCCCAGAGAAGTTAGCAATTTCTTTACAAATACCAGATGATCTAATAGTATGTCCTGGTTTTCTGCCTGAATTAGACAATCGTCCAGGTATGTGTATATTTGAATATTTCTTTGCCTGCAAAATGCAATAACTGGAGCTAGGCACTTTGTGAATACCCTGGGTGCAGTAGATAAGCCAAAGGGCACTGCAGAGAACTGATAGTGCATGTAGCCTGCTCTGAAGCATAGGTATCTTCTGCAAGATTCCCTTATTGGGATGTGCAGGTAGGCTTCCTTTAAATCCAGTGTTGCCAACCAGGCATCTTTGCCTAACATGAGAAGCAGCTGATGAAGAGTTAGCATCTTGAATTTTGGGATTACCAGAAATGTGTTTAGGATAGACAGATCCAGGATAGGACACCAGGAATTGTCTTTTCTGCGTACCAGAAAAGGTCTTGAGTAGAAACCTTGTCCCCATTTGTCTTGTGGAACAGGTTGAATAACTCTGATGCTTAAAAGAGAGAGAACTTGCTCTTGAGTCTCTGCCCACTGATTTGGGAGTAAGTCTGGCCAGCCATTTGGGGTTGGTAAGGAGTGGAAGTGGAATCTGTATCCCTGGGAAACTATATTTAAAACCCATTTGTCCTGGGTAATGAGTTCCCAATTTTTTGCATGCAGGGCAATCTTTCCCCCTAAAGGAACAGTCAGTTAAGCAGGGCTTGGAAGGTTTAAAGTTAAGTCATTGAGACAGTTTACCATAGGGGGGAGTCTTACTACTCCCTGCTTTGGAAGTGGGAGCCCCCTACTGTTTAGGCCTGTGAGTACCTTGGAACTGAAGCCTGGGTGTTCTGCTGGTTCTGGGTTTGGACTGAGAAGGCCTGGAAGAGGCAGGAAAGGACCAATTCTTAGAGGGACAGTACCTACTAAATCTGGGATGTTGTACTTGCAGGAAATCTTTACTAGTTTGCATAGAGTTAGCTTTTTCCTCCATCTTTTTAAGTACTTCTGCTTTGTTGCCAAACAGGTGGTCTTGGTTTAAGGGAGAATCCAGCAATTTAGCTTTAACATGATCTGGCAAAGATTGCTCCTTAAGCCAAGCATGCCTTCTAAGTACAGACCCAGTGACAGCAGCCCTGCAAGATGCCTCTAATGAATCAAAACCACATTGCAAAGTATGTTTTCCACCTTGTTCAGCAGAATGCATTAAATCCTGTAATTCTTTATTTTCAGCACAGTCAAGAATCAACATAATTTTCTATTTAAGCAATCCAGTAATATGCTTCTGATACTTTAACATATGAAACTGGCAGTTTAAAGCCCTAATGGCTAAAGTAGCAGAAGTGCATACCTTCTTTCCCCATCTATCCAGGGCCCTGGAATCTCTATCAGAGGGGGTAGGATTTTTGGCAGTAGTAGCCTTAATGCCCTTGGGTCCCTGTGAAATGGTCTCAGGATCCGCAGCAGGATTTTTAAAGAGGAACTTGTGAGAGTCAGGTACCCTGTAATACCTATCAGGTTTTCTGGGAGCAGGAGGTAAAGAGTCAAGGGCCAGGCTAGATTCTGAGAAGGCATCATCTACAATGTCCAGTACAGGAGGGATAGCTAAATGTCTGTGTTGAGGCAGGAGTAAGAATTCCCTAAGCCTCTTTTTGTAGTCAGAGTAATTCTGGCTTTCCCAGTGGAAATGCTCCCTAAGAGTATGCAAGGTTTCATCAAAAAAGAAATCCTCTGGAGGGGAAGCAGGGGGAATGTAGTCCGCTGCATCAGAATCCTCATACATAGATAAGGGAAAATCCTGGTCATCAGAGAAAACCGAAATTTCAGAATCCTGATCAAAAGAATCAGAAGGAAAATCAGTCCTAGGTCTCTTAGAGGGGGAAGGGTGGCTTCCCCTGATTAGAGTAATATGGTCCTCAGCCATTCTTATCATTTGTTTTTTTAGGCATAGGGGCCTGACCATGCAGTCTGGGCGTCATTTTTTTAGGCATAGATCAAGATTTAGGTCTTGAAGAAGAAGATGGCGTTGGTTTAATATGCAAGTCAGTAGGCCTGAATACACCCTCAGAAGCCGGTGCCTGCACAGCGGCTCTAGACCCATCCAAGGTATTGACATCCGCAGGTTCCACAGTTGAAGCATCTTGCAGTATACTGGACTCCAAATGGGTCTCACTAGAGGCCTGCAAATCTGAAGTAGTGGGTGTCAGGGGCTGCAAAAGCACCTCACTGAGTACCGGTGAACTGGCGACTAGCTTAGGAGAAGCATCATCAGCAGCTTTGGACCTAGGCAGCCTGTCTCTGTCTTTATCTTTGCATTTTTTCGGGAATGTCGGTAGTCAGGTGGCTTACCAAAGCCATATCTGGGTAATTGAACCGAGTTCCAAAGTATTTAGAAGCATAAATATACCAACGACAAATAGTTCTTTGTTTAAATAAGGCACAAAACCGACAGCGAGGTACGTCGTGGTCAGGGCCTAGGCAAGGAATACATTAGGAATGAAAATCTTTGTGAGGTATTTGCTTTCCACAAGAAATACAATTATTAACTTATACTGACATTGGTTTAGAGCAAGAAAAAGTGTCCCCAATAGGGTACTTAGCTTTAGTTGAAGACTTTGGTTCTGAAACTCGAAAACGAAAATTTCAGGAGTTGGTCGACTGGCACTTGTGAACTGCTTTTGCTTCGGGCACCACACTGATAAAATGGCGTCGGCTGCATGCTTTATACCCCTGACTACCTGACATCATGGAAGATGAGACAGCAACTGATGCAGGGCCCAAGACTTTGATAATCAGGCTGACTGAGGGCTACTGCAAGCAGATAACCCAAATGTGATGACTGCAACAGTGAAACACGAAGAACATCTGCTATTGCAGTTTCTCTTGCTAGTATCTTTTTTTCTTTTTATTTGTTTTTTCTAATTTTATGCTCACTGAACAGCAAAGCTGTGTTTAACTGTTGGAAACAAGATGGTGACTGCTTGTTTTTTTCTTTGTTCTCAGTCTGTGTTTCACAGCAGCCTAATAGAATGCCATGGAGCAGCAGACTTTTTTTAAATTAGGTTATACCTGTATATTAATACCCTATTGTACAATGTTACTTCTCCAGTACGGTATAATTGTATATTTTGCCTGTTATCTAATATGTAATGAATGCAAGAAGTCTTTTGGAAGGACATTTGGAATTAATTAGACAGACCTGACTATTTAGACTTGGCTTTGTAATGGAAAGTACGACTGGATTTTTTTTTTTTGTAGACCATGTATTTGTTTGATGACTTGATGACAGGTTTTATTGCACTGTGTGAGCTTATCCAAACAAGCCTGTCTTTGTCTGCGATGTATTGATCTTTACTGTTAAAAAGAGGTGCAACTGCAAGTGACAGTGATGGTGTAAAGGAATTCCAGCTTTCTTGTGACTTTCACAACTTGTATAGTCAGAGCAACAGCTTTACTGTACTTAATTTAATATTTAGCTGTATATTGTTTGTGTGATTTTTCTGACAGAAGATGATTTAAATTCTCTTTGAATTCTGTGGTAACTGATTTTGATCATTCTTTTCTTTTAGAATTCCTTATTTATTTGCAGCTGAATATGGATTCCTTAAATGAGTATGCCATAAGAGTACTAAATGTTATGCATTTTTAAAGGCAGCACTTGATAACACTGGTGATCTGTGTTCTTCATGTCAAAAGTTGATTTGCTTACCATTATTGGTAGTAAATCTAGTCTGTCTAATGATGATTGCGCTTGTGCAATTGGCATGAATTGGAGAACTGTTGTTACATATATTAATGACTGGACTGATGAGATAGATAATGTTATGCAAAGAGCAAATAGAACACATTTAGGAAAGAGTGTGTCTATTGCCTTTAAGGATCACTCACCCCCTATAGAACAAGATAATGCCACTGACAAATTTGGAATTCTGGATACAAGTATTCAGCAATCAGACAATTAAGAGCATAAAAAAGAAAAAAAAAGAAAGAAAGGAATACGCTCACAACAAATAACAAGGACGAAAAATAACTTGATAAATGTTCTGTAAAGTAAAGAGAATACATACTACAAAGGATTCTGCTTTGTTATGTAACACACACATTACAGGGAATGATAACATTTTTTTTCTACCAGAAAACCCTCAAGTTACAGAAAAGGCATCATTTTTCCAAAAGAGAAGGTATAAAAAAAAGGCAAGGGGCAGGTAAAAAGGGAGAAATCAAAATTGAACATGGAAGGATTGAAGAATATTACTATAAGAAAAAAGAGGAGAAATACAGACATTAACACGACTCAAGCTGTGGATGCACAAAGTCAGCTGGATGAGACTTGCATGTTTGCAAATGTAATAAGCAATGAAAACAGTGGGATTAGTAAGACTAATGGTGATGAAGATCACTCTGTTGTAATATTTGATAGAGTAGATATTAAAGAATTAGAAGATGAAGACTCTTCAGATCTTCATTTCACTTGATGCATGGAATAGATTACCAAATTACATTAAAGTAAGCACTAGGTTAGATATTTTTAAGAACAGCCTGGAAACTTATTATGGGAACAACTGTTTTGGTATATTGGCAGGCTAGAAGGGCATTAATGTGACCTTAATTACCCCTCTAAACACTAGGAATCCTACACAGCCTATGAGCTACAGGCAGAGAGATTCCCAGACTTCATAAATACAAAGCGCCTTTGACCAAATAGTGAATACACTCACTAGAGGCTCCAACATACTGGACCTTGTACTCACTAACATGGAAGAAAGCTGCACACTCCCCCCTCCCATGTCTTGCCTTCCCTGGTAAGGTCTGATCATAAAGCTGTCTCCTTCAGAATCAAAATCAACTCCCTAATTCCATTAGAACCAGTAACAGCTAGGAACTAATCCAAGGCAAATTACCTTTTATTAAGTGCTGGTTCTTCAACATTCAATACCTTTCCAAACCCTGACAGCAGATCAGCCTATGCTGAATTGATCTCAGAAATTCTGTCCAGTCATGTCAATGGCTGTATAGAGGCTGCTGTGCCTACCAGAAGTGAACCCAGAACTAGTACCAGAAACAAACCGCCCAGGTGACACCCCAAATTAAACAATATGTATAACAAAAGGAAAAAAATCATCGCAAAACTCAAGAAGGGTAATTCCCATAAATATATTAACTTTTTCATCAAACTAAATAGGAAACTAAGAGGGCTAATTAGGTCAAGCAAAGCCAGTTTTGAGGTTAAGATAGCCTCCCAGTTGAAAGTTAACCATAACACCTTCTTCAGCTATGTCAGGACCCACAAGGACAGCACACAACAATGTGCTGAACTGGTGGTTAATGGTCCCATATTAACTAACCCAGATGATATAGTGAACCTGTTAGCAGAAAAATTAATTTCTAACTTTACTGCCCCAAGCCATCTTCTCAAAAAATACCCTCACCCCCCCCCAACTATAACCAGGGAGCATGTACTGGCTGTGTTCTCTAAAGCTAAGAACACAGCTTCAATGGGCCCCAATAACATCCCAGGATGCTGTCTGAACAATCTAAAATATGACTGCTCAGGAAGCATCTAGAACAGTCTAAAATATGATTTATCAGGACCAATGGAGTCATTATTTAACTATAGTGCCATGTGAATGGAGGACTGCAATGGTAATCCTCCTTCATAAGGGAGGACCATCAGTAGATCCTGGAAAGTACAAACCCATTAGTCTGACTAGTCTTATTTGCAATTCATGGAAAGGATTATCATTGATATTTTCAACAAGGACATAGGAGACCTCCAGACAAAGGCTCCATCCAAGTTTGTCTTTGTCAAAGGAAGGTCATGCCTACTGAATCTGGTGAACTTCTTTGAAAAGGTCACTAAGGCAATGGATGAAGGGAAAACTGTGTATACTGCCTACCTAGCTCTAGCCAAAGTATATGATATAATACTCCACTCAGGCATTGTCAACAAACTTGCAAAACTAGGTATAAACCCCTTTATAACACTTTGGATAGCTAGCTGGCTCACTGATAAGATCCAGGAGGTTAGAACTGGTGATGCCACCTTCACAAAGAGACTGGTCACCAGTGGAGTCCCCCAGGCTCTGGACTAGGCCCACTCCTCTTTGGTATCTACTCCTCAGACATCAAAGACCTCTGGCTAAGCAAGTTTGCAGATGACAGCAAACAGAGCAGTCACTGAATCTCCCCAAGATGACAGCACCCTTTGGGAAGGTGTACCACAGACAAATGTTTGGTGCCAAAGCCATGGCTTAAAACTTAATATCAAGAAATGTATTATAGTACCTTTTGGGAAGATGGCCACTCCAGATAACTGTGTCATCAATAAAACACCCCTAAAAATGTATTCATTAGTCAGAGTTCTTGGAACTCATGTAAATAGTAACCTAGCCTTCAACCAACATGTGTCCACTACAGTAAGAAAATCTTTCTCTGTTGTTCAAATTATATCAGGGGCATGGCATTTAGGTCCAGAGAGGTCATTGTAAAACCATACTTGCCCCTTATCAGACCCATCATAGAGTATAATGCCCCCATTGTTTTGTACCTGACCAGACGCATGCAGCAACTGGAGCTTCTACATAGGTTCCTTACGAAAAGAATACAGGGAGTAAATACAATGTCCATAGCTGATTGCTTCAAAGCCCTGTCTCTTTACTCACTATTATATAGACTTCTTAGAGGTGATCTTTATATGGCATGCAAAGGCATCCCTGGACCCTGTTTTAATGAACCTTTTCACATCTGCAAACAAACAGCATCAGGACTACTAGACTGAAAGACCTACATTTTGCTTGCAACATAAATAGGACATGTTGGACAGCCAGATATGTTTCTCAGAGAATTGCCATTCTCTGGGACAACCTTCCCATCCATTTGAAGTAGAGTTCCTTCCTGTACCTATGTAAATGTAACTTGGACCAATGAGTGGGTAATTGGAAATTCACCCCTGGTCTGGCACCTATGTCTCTGACAGACAGAGGTAGTCAGTAAATTATTCCCTATATAAATCAAATTTGTGGGTCACATTTGGGTTGCATGCCTAGTCTTGTAATGGCCCTAGTGGTTGGCAGTCTAGTATATACCTATGGACCTATGTTCTTTCTGTAACATTCAATGTACAAATACTCCAATTTTACTGTCTTGCCTCAGATGTTAACATTTTTAAATTTGAATAAAATATTCATTAAAGTGTAAGTGCTTCATGTGTATCTCTGTACTGATACACAGCAGAACTGCTTTTGAGCAGTCATCCTGAGTGTGATAACCACCCACAAGGGGTACCAGGCATTGAGCGATCTGAAAGGGGGTAGTTTTTTTTTTTTTTTTTCGGTTTTGCTCTTTGAACCAGACTACTTAGAAATGGCCTGAATACCATTACCAATATGGAAGCATCAAGTCATTCAAGTATATATTATGCTATATACATTATTGGCTAATGCTGTGGGTAAGAATAGAAGAATGTTCCTTTTCTAGGATTTTGTCAGCACTATGCAATATTTTAATAAGATTGATGGAGCCCTGAGTAGCATCCTGCCTTTGCTCCGAATGATACCACAATATAAGGACAAAATGATTGACTTCAACAATTGGCTAAGCTTCTGGTGTCATTCAATGGGGATCCAGTATCTGTCTGTCTGGGACGACATGATCAACAGACCACGATGCTTTGCCAGAGATGGTCTGCACCTGTCACCCCTGGGATTCAGGTTACTGGCTAAAGTTCTTACCACCCCTACAGTGCCTTTTTTAGGCAAAGTACAAAGGACAAAACCACCACCGTAACAGGTACAAGCATACAAAATCTGAAGGTAATGCTACTCAATGCTAGAAGTCCAAACCTCAAAATGCACTCTCTCAAGGCACTCCTAAAAATGGAGAACATCGATATCTGTGCAGTAACTGAGACCTGGTTCAAGGCTCCAGAGGGCACCCCTGCAATACCAGGCTACAACTCTTACCACACTTTTCGGCCACCAACCCAGGATCAAAGCAGTAAAGGTGGAGGAGTGTCCATATTCACCAAGAATATTCACACCACCAGGCTAGTTGCCCAACACAATGCGTCTGAAATTCTCCAGGTGCAACTAACACTAGGTAAGACTGCAATCCAAATTGTAGATTCTCACTACGCCTTTTTAAACATACTGGAAAATATTAAGATAAAACCAAACAGCCTAATACTGGGTGACTTCAACTACCCTGCCATTAACTGGGAAAACTACTTGTGTACCAACACCTTTGCCCAAAGGTTCTTGGAATTCATAAATTCCAGCGCCCTGGATCAACTAATCCATTGTCCCACCAGGGGCTCCAGTATCCTAGACCTAGTCATTACCAACATGGGAAATCGATGCTCCACACCTATGGTCACCCCCTCGTTGGTTAGGTCAGACCATAAGCTAATCACCCTTAACATCCATATCCCACCCCCACCCCACAGTAAGGAAACCTCCATAAAAAACTTCTCCAAAGCCAACTTCATGCTACTCAAGTCAGAAGTGACAAACTTCATGACACCCATGCAGACGGGAACTGAAGGTTCAACTGCTGAGTCCTACACTAAGGCACTGTACGAGCACATCCACTCATGCATGAATCGTGCCATCCCAAATAGAACCAAGATGCTCTCCTCCAAAAAAATGAAGCCAATCTGGTGGTCCCCTGCCATAAACAAACTTTACAACAAAAGGAAGAAACTGTTGCAGAAAAGAGGAAAATCCCAGGATGCAAAAAACTCCCTTACCAGCCTCAGTAAGAAGCTGAGATCCCTCATAAAATCATCCAAAGCAAGTTACGAAAATAAAATTGCCAAAGATTCCATAAACAACCACAAGGCATTCTATAACTATGTCAAGAATCTAAATGGCAATGCTCAGATCTGCTCTGAGCTACAACAGAATGGAATTAAATATACTGATCCCAAGGATATTGCCAATATCCTGGCAGATCGATTCAGTGCCAACTTCACCCCCCCCCCTAAATGGCCCATCTCAATACCGGAAGATTTCCAAATTCCGGTAATAATGGCCACACAGATATAAAACGCACTCTCCAAAACTAAGAATACAGCATCCATGGGACTAGATGACATCCCAGGCTGTATACTACATGAACTACAAAATGAACTGGCACCTCACCTAAGTATCATGTTTAATCATATCCTCACCTAAGGCTTTGTGCCCACTGAGTGGTGCACAACCTAAGTTATCCCACTCCACAAGGGGGGATCCACCTTGGATCCCGGGAACTACCAGCCCATCAGTCTGATGAGCCTGATCTGCAAGGCCATGGAATGTATTATCATGGAACTTATAAACAAAGACCTTGGCAACCTTCAAACACTGGACCCCACCCAGTTTGGGTTTGCGAAAGGCCGATCTTGTCTCCTGAACCTGATTGACTTCTTCGAGTCAGTCTCCAGAGCTGTGGACTAGGGTAAGGCAGTCCACACAGCCTATCTGGACCTCACCAAGGCCTTTGACACCATCCTCCACTCTGGAATCATAGATAAACTTACTAAGCTGGGCATTAATCCCTACATCACTCGATGGGTTGCCAACTGGCTTACTGACAGAACCCACACTGTAAAAGTAGCTGACTCCAAATCCAGCTCCAGACAAGTGACAAGTGGAGTACCTCAGGGTTCAGTCCTGGGACCACTCTTGTTTGGCATCTACTTCTCTGAAGTACAGTCCAATACTAAGGGACTCTGACTAACAAAGTTCGTAGATGAATGCAAACTGGGAGCCATTACTGACTCTCCAAATTATGTGGATACTCTACAAAAGGGCCTTACAGAAACAGATGATTGGTGTCAGAGCAATGAGCTCAAGCTCAATGCCAAGAGATGTATAGTTATCTCCTTTGGGAAAAAACATGTACCCATGAATTACCACATAGGTGGCAGTACACTAAACACAGAAAGTGTGATAAGAGACTTAGGGACACAGGTGGACAGTGGTCTCACCTTCGATAACCACATCACCACAACAGTCAGGAAATCCTTCTATGTGGCACACCTCATCACTAAGGGCTTCATCCAGAAAAAAGGAGGTCATTGTCCCACTGTACACATCCCTCATTAGACCCATTACAGAATACAATGCCCCATTTGGTATGTACCTCTCAAGACACCTGCAACAACTGGAAAGGCTGCAGAAATACCTCAATAAAAGAATCACAGGCCTAAAACAGATGCCCTATGCTGACCGCCTTAAAAAACTCCAGCTATACTCTGTCACATATCATCTACTCCGATCCGATCTCTACTTAACATACAAGGCCATGTCAAACCCAGAGCTGTTGGACATGCTACACTTAAAGAAATCCCAACCCCTCAGAGCCACACGCTCCAGGGATCTAAACCTTGTCATCAGAATAAACAAAACATGCTGGAGGGATAAGTTCCTGACCCAGAGACTCCCCAGACTCTGGAAGAGACTGCCCATACATGTCAAGCAGAGTGCCTCTTTGGCCCTCTTCAAAAGGAACCTTGAAGATTGGATGGGAGAAAGGAAATTCACCCTGGGGATCACGTCAGTCACCCTGCTAGACAGGGGTCCAGGAATAAATAGTTTGGGAAGAAATAGCCAGGGAATTGTTATGGCTAGGCTTGTATAGGCCCTAGGGCTGAAAGCCTAGTACCAACCTATGAACCTATGAGTAATAAGTTATAGGTCATCTTACACTGTATGTTTTTCTTCCAAAAAAGAAACTTCATGCAAGAGATTAAACATGAGGAGCACTTTATCACCCCCCCCAGTACAAGCACATATATGCTGGGGAGGCAAACACACACACACACACACACACACACACACACACACACACACACACACACACACACACACACACATGCACACGCACATGCATGCACACACACACACACACACACACACACACACATGTATATGCACAAATGCGTGTGTGTGTATGTGTGTGTGTGTGTGTGTGTGTGTGTGTGTGTGTGTGTGTGTGTGTGTGTGTGTGTGTGTGTGTGTGTGTCTGTTTATATCTATAATACATATGCACATAAACACACACACACACACACACACACACACACACACACACACACACACACACATATATAGAGACAGACAGATAGATAGATAGATAGATAGATAGATAGATAGATAGATAGATAGATAGATAGATACGAGCACACATACACAAATAAATGGAAATAAATCCATAATTCATATGTGCTCAAGATGGAGATTAAATTGCCACCTCTTGTATATCAATTCATTGAAACTATGGCTATAATGAAAATTATGACATTATTTTAACAGGTCTGTTATCATTCAGGACACAGATCATGGAACAGGGAAAGTTCATGCCATTTTATCTAGCTCATATAACTGATCTATGAAAATCTGTCTGTACTTAGACTTTAACCTTTGAACATTAGCATACATTTATGCATAAAATCACCTAGCAAAACTAAAAACTGTATTTTAACAAAACCAGAATCTATTATATTTTATGCAGCAGAAACTCCTGTATCTCACATATTTGCACATGAAAAGCAAAGGCATCACATTTAACCTGCTTTTATATAGATATTGTCTATGCAGCATAAAAGTGCACTTTGAATTGTGCTAGTCAGATTTATGTCAGCTAACAGCAGCCATTGTTAAACAATGCCATTTGATTTAAGCAGACTTCATAAAACATCCCTTCACATTGCATTGCATCAGTTTTATTTCTAACCTGCTTTGCAATTCAGGCACCATTGGATGTATTTAGAACTCTGTGTTTGTTCTATACAAAAGAAAATATAATTTAGAAATCCCTCCTTTAGCATAGAAGATTCTGTTCTAATTAAAATAGCGTATTTAAAATGCATGTTACAGGATAGGCATGAGAAAAACAAATATGTCTGCTAGAGACAAAGCCTGGAAAGTCTGGCAAAAAAACAAAATACACTGTTGGAAACTCCTGGTGTTCTGGCTGCAACGTGATTCTCAAACAATCTGGAAATATATCGCTGACTGAAGTATATTTCTTGGCATTTTAACCTTTCAGAGTTCTGCATTGTCTTAATTTTGCCTGACTGAATTATTTTATATATTTTCTGGCATTGTTTTCTATTTCTCATCTGTCCTGAAACTGTTTTCCCCCTCCCTCCACCCTATTCTTGTGGTGGTGTTATAGTTGGTGGCTTTGCAGTTGCCCACCCCTACTGTAAATTTGATCTGGGACTCACCTCCCGGTTTGGTGTTCACTCTACTTAATACAGAGAGAACATTTGAGAAGGCCAACCCACTTAGGTTCTTAACTTTGAATAATTTTTCTTCTGCTCCTTCTTCCTCTCTCCTTGCACTTCACTAAAAATGCACTTTATTCTGCTTTTGCATCTTCATAAAATTACTGAATCGTATTTATTCTGCTCCATTTATTGCTGCTTGGTAGTAACCTGACAAAATTGTAACTGTTACTCTAAGCCTTTTGGTTTAACATCTAGGCTCCAGACCAGTTTTTTACATTAAGACGGTTTGTGGTCTGCACTTTTGTGGCAGGACAGGTAGCCTACATCCTTCTAAGTTGGGAATTGCTGATTGAAGGCTCAGTGTTTGTTATTCTAAAAGTGTATTAGTTCTGGTTAAAGCACTTGGGCTTCATGCCAGTTATTTTACATTAAGAAGGTTTGTGGTCTGCAGTGTTGTGGGAGGAGAGGCTAGATTCTGCCCTTCTGAGCTGGGAATTTCTGGTTAAAGGCATATTGTGCCTGCTTATTTGAACTGTTTCTTTTTGAAATTGGTGCACCTTGGTTGCTGTAGCATAAACTAGATTCAGGCACTCTTAATCTGGTTTTGTTTGTATAACTTGAGCACTAATCCAGGCCATCTCTTTTGGAGAAGGTTCCCCTGCACCCTGGTGGCAGGAGTGTGCAGTTAGAACTTGTCTGATTGAAGACTGCTGGAACAGGGCTCAGTTTTGAGCTTTTTTACTGGTTAATTGGGTAATTTGTTTAAATCAGTTTGCTTGTTTTCTGTTGTTATATAAAAATTGCACTCTAGTCATTTGCTTTTACTGTATTTGTGTTTCTTCCTACTTTATTACTTTATTTTGCTTTTGCTGCCTGTTCTTAAAAGTACTTATTTGCATTTATTCTGCTGCATTTCTTACTGCTTGTTAGTAGCCTGATTAAATTGTAACTGTTATTCTAAGCCTTTGGTTGAAGCACTTGGGCTTCAGACCAGTTGTTTTACATTAAGAAGGTTTGTGGTCTGCACTGCTGTGGCAGGACAAGTAGCTTACATCCTTCTAAGTTGGGAGTTGCTGATTGAAGGCTTAGTGTCTGTTATTCTAAAAGTGTATTAGTTCTGGTTTAACCACTTGGGCTTTGGGACAGTTATTTTACATTAAGAAGGTGTGGTCTGCATTCTTGTGGGAGGAGAGGATAGATTCTGCCCTTCTGAGCTGGGAGTTACTGGTTAAAGGCTTATTGTGCCTGCTTATTTGAACTGTTTCTTTCTGAAATTGGTACTCCTTGTTTGCTGTAGCATAGACTAAATTCAGACCTGCTGAATTTAGCTTCATTTGTATAACTTGAGCACTAATCCAAACCATCTTTTTTTGGAGAAGGTTCCCCTGCACCATAGTAGCAGGAGTGTGCAGTTAGAACCTGGCTGATTGAAGACTGTTGGAACGGGGCTCAGTTTTTAGCTTTTTATTGGTTTATTTATTTATTTAAATTTGTTGACCGGGAGTGTCCGACTGGACGTGGGTCCATTTTCAGCGGAGGCCCGGGGAGAAAAGCTCCACAGTAAAATAAACAGACAGTAGTTACATTGGATTACATACTGATTAACAATTTAGCATAGAAATTACTTACAACATATTTACAGATGAAGAACATAGTACATCAGTAGACAACTAGAATCTTTATCTGTGAAGTACATAATAGGCATTAACAAATGTAACAATGAGAAGTTCCTGCTGTATAATAAGTACTAGGCTTATGAGCATCTGAGCTTGCTATCATCAAGGTTGTTAGTGGAGGTGAAAGAAAGGTAGTAGTTGGATGGGGTGGATGATATTAGAGTGGGAGTTGCAAGGGCATAGCCAGCATGTTTTTAGGTGCGCTTTTAATAAAGTTTTGAAGTTGGTGCATGATGGTACGGAGGTAATTGTGGGTGGGAGTGAGTTCCATAATTTGGCTATGGCGCAAGAGAATAGTGCTTCACCAGCAGAGTTATTGGCTTTAGTGATCTGCAAGTGATTTTTGTTGCTGGATCTTAGTGGTCTGTTGTGCGATAGGGTTGGAGTAGATTCTGGAGGGATGGGACATTTAGTGGATGGTTTACTAGTTTGTGGCGAGTGAGAGTTGATACCACTGAAGGAGGTGAGGGAGTTCAAGCCAGCCCAGTTCAGCAAGTGAGAGACAGTGGTGACTACGGTAGGATGCCCCTGTGGTGAATTTTGCGATTTTGTTGTAGCAGGTCTCTAGCTTGTTTAGATCACATTGCCTTAGGTTGGTATATACTGGAGAGGCATAAAGTAGGGTGGAGATAAGGTGGGAATTTGCTATTGAAATCTTTGCTGCTTTGGTGAGAAATTGTTTATTTCTGTATAATGCTCCTAGTTTTTGTGGACTTTTTATGGTCATGGATATGTGAATGTCAAATTTTAGTTTATTGTCTATTTCCACTCCTAGCAATTTGGTGTGTTCAGTTGGGTATATAGTGGTGTTGTCTTTTGCTGTGATGTTAAAGTGAGAGTTGTTTTGAGTATGTTTGGTGGGTTGGAAGATGAGTAGTTTAGTTTTGTTTGGGTTGAGTATTAATTGGGCATCAGATAACCATGTTTCAACAGAGGAAAAGGCTTCCTGTGTGACTTTTTGCAGTTTGGGTAGGGACTGGGTTGAGCAGATGATGGTAGAGTCATCTGCGTATTGGATGAGTGTGCCATGTTTGGTGGCAGAGGCTAGATTATTGGTGTAAACAGAGAAAAGTAGGGGTCCAAGGATGGATCCTTGGGGAACCCCTATGGAGACAGGTAGTTGGGGAGATATGTCATTCTGCCATACAACGGATTGTTGGTGGTCAGACAGGGTACTCTGAAACCAGTTGGTGACTGATTGTGAGAAGGATAGGTTATTGAGGACAGAGATAAGTTGTTTGTGTGGGACCATGTCAAATGCTTTAGATAGGTCTAGGAAAGTAGCAGAGGAGAGATAGCCATTGTTGTTATGCTGAAGGATAGTGTTAGTAAAGGAGAGTAAGGCAGTGGTGGTGCTATGGTTTGGTCGGAAACCATGCTGAGTACTGGAAAGGAGGTTGTTAGTAAGGAGGTAGTGTGAGACCTAAGAGTGTATGCATCTCTCTAGTATTTTGGAGAGTGGAGAGAGAATAGCTATGGGGCAGTAATTGGTTAGTTCTGCAGAGGGTCCGTCTTTGTGGAGGGGAATTATATGTGAGACTTTCCACAATATGGGAACGTAACTTTCTGACAGAGATTGGTTAATCAAGATGGATACTGGGTAGGCCAGAGCATCAGCTGCGATTTGTAGGTATTCACTTGGGAGATTGTCTGCTGCTAATTTGGTGGGTTTAAGTTTAGTTAAGAGTTTTTTTATGTTGGAGGTAGGTACAGGAGAAAAAGAGAAGGCAGTGTGGAGATTACTAGTTGAAGGTGTGGGTTGGAGGGGAGGGGGGTTGTGTTATTTAGCTAGTGATAGTATGGTTTCGGTGAAGTGTGTGTTGAATGAGGTAGCAATATTTTCTGAGGAGTGAGGGATGTTAGGAGGAGGTGTACTGACTTTACCTGGGTGGAGGATGGAGTTTATGGAGGACCAGAATTGTTTGGGGCTGTGTTGTGAGGAGTCTAGGGCAGACTGGTAGTATTGGAATTTGTCCCGTTTTATTAGCTTTTTGACTCTATTGCGTAGTTCTAGGAATTTCTGTCTAGCTGCGGGGGTTTTGGTTTTGCACCAGTGCTCCCAGGCTTTATCCCTGTTTTTCATTTCTGACTTAGTGGTTTTCTGTAGCCATGGGGAGGGTTGTGCTTTGGTTCTGGAAAATCTTATGGGGGCATGGTAATTAAGGATGTTCAGGAAGGTAGTATTAAAAGATTCAACTGCGTCATCTAGAGTGAGGTACCTTAGAGCATGCCAGTTACATTCTTTGAGGAATGAGATGAATGTGAGTGGGTTAAAGTTTATTTTTTTACGTATTTGACGATAGATGACAGGTTTAGCTTGGTACAGGTATTTTTTGAGTAGGAATGTTGGGGAGTGATCACTGAGGCTATCTGATAAGCAGCCTGTTATATATGACTGGGGGTTCTTACTGACTAGTATCCAATCTAGGGTAGAGTGCTTGCTGGAGTTTTTATTTATCCTTGTTGGTGATTGGACTAGTTGGGTGAAGCCATGAAGGTGTACATGATGGGTTGGATTGTTGCCAGAACAGGATTGCCAGTCAATATTGAAATCACCTAAGATGATAGTTTCTTGGGGGAGATGGTGGGTAGACCAGCTGAGGAGGTTTTCTAGTGGAGGGATGTTTTGGCCAGGTGGGAAGTAGCATCCAATTATGTTGATGGTTTTGTTTCGGTTAATTTTGAGGTTGGTATATATTATTTCTTCATTACCTATTTGTGGAGCTGATGATTTTAAGATCTGGATGTTTAGATGTTGTTTAAATATTATACCTACACCACCTCCTTTTTTGTTTAGCCAGTCAACTCTTAGTATGCCGTAACCTGTAGGGAGTATTTGCTCACTGGTAATGTGAGGTTTTAGCCAGGTTTCTGTCAGGACGACTATATCTGGGGAGTATAAGTCTATGGTGGCATGGAGTTCATGGACTTTGTTGGATATACTTCTAATATTTAGGCTTAGTAGAAGGAAGTCACTTGGCTTTCTATTGGCTGTAATATGGGAGAAGTTGTGGTTTCTAGTCTGATTATGAGGATTGGGTTGGAGATGGTAGGGCCAGGGTTGGGGTGGATGTCTCCACTTAGGGCTAGTTTTGATATGCATGAGATTATTAGTTTTCTCAGTTTTTGAATGTGTTTGTTTATAAGGGAAAGTTTATGATTGTTCTCTGTGGGTAATAGGTATGGTGGGAGGGTTACTATGTTAAGTTGTAGGGATGCTTTACGTTTGAGTAATATAGTTGGTATAATATGTGGGGGGTTCATAGGGATGGTTCTTGAGCTGGTGGGAGGGGAGCTGAGTATGGGTGAGACATGGGTGGTGGTGTGAGTAGTAGTGGTAGTGGTTGAGTGGGGGAATGATTGAGCTTTGGTAGGATGTAAGATATGCAAGGAGAGTGCATGCAGTGAGCAAAGGAAAGGTATGCTTGTACATGTCAGTTGAGGAGGTGTGATAGTAGAGGAAATATGGAGGAGGTAGTGTTGGGTTAGCGCTGTGGTTGGCTATTGGAAAGATGGGAGGGGTTTGAGTGCAATAAAGGTGGGACCACTGGGGGCGGGAGGGAATAGGGGGCAGGGCAGGGAGCGAAGCAGGTAGAGACCCTGTTAGGTTCCTGTATGAGGGGCTGGAAACAATCACAAAGCAAGACAAGTATGTGTTAAGAACAATCACAATTGACCAAGGACTGCTCTGAAACTGTAAGTCTTGTCTTAATTTCTCAGGTGGAAAACCAGGATAACCTTGTATCAGTAGGCTACTGTGGTATAGTTTAAATAAACAAACACACAGTATTGATCAGTTATGGATACTATTTGCTAACAGAAGGGAATAAGAGAAAGTGGAAGATGTGTGTGGTGGTGGTGGTGGTGGTGGGGGGGATGCTTACAGCCAAAGCACAGTGCTCTCCAGGGGAAAATGAAGATTGGCTCAAACAGTTAGATACATACTCATTAACTGTAGCTGTTTGCAGACAGTTCAGACCCGGACTGCACTTTTCTTATAGGAATGTTAAAGGTGGTACTGCAGTCGAATACTTAAGAGTGGTGTTAGGTCTAGAAAAGAAGAGTACAGAGAGGAGTAAGCACGTTTGAGATGGTAAATATATATTATAAAGATTATAAAAAACACACTGAGCAAATAGCTACCATATGCAGGATAATGTCCTGAACCACTACTTAGTATATGCAGATACTGAGCCAATTGGAAGAACATTAGAAAACAAAAACCCAGACAGTTATGCAGCCACAGATAAAAATATAGCGAGCAGCAATCTGTCGTGGTTCTCTAATGTGATTCTATCCACCAGTAACAGCACAAAATTATAGAAATAATTTAGACACTAGTATGAGCTGTCTACACACAACACTATTACATGAATAACATTAGTGAACAAGGTGCAGCTATGCAAATAGACCATACAAACTATTATACTAGTAACAACTTGGTGCATGCCATAGTAACATCAAAAATAAAGCATAAAACATATTAGATGTCTAACACAATTCAACATAAACATATACAGTAGTAAAATGTCTAATACAATTCAACATAAATAGGCATTTACAGTTGTAAAACACTTACTGGAGAGACACTGAGCCTTCATGAGGCCTGTAGCAGAGTGGATTGTAGTTTTACAAATGGTGCCTGCCACAGGTAATATTTATTAACTCTGGGATTGTCTTAAGGTAATAAACAGGGAAGGGGAGGGGAGAACAAGGGTATGAGCAGGCAGTTCTTTGTACTGCTGCTAATGAGCCAAAGCAAGACAAGTATATGTTAAGAACAATCACAATTGACCAAGGACTGCTCTGAAACTGTAAGTCTTGTCTTAATTTCTCAGGTGGAAAACCAGGATAACCTTGTATCAGTAGGCTACTGTGGTATAGTTTAAATAAACAAACACACAGTATTGATCAGTTATGGATACTATTTGCTAACAGAAGGGAATAAGAGAAAGTGGAAGATGTGTGTGGTGGTGGTGGTGGTGGGGGGCTGCTTACAGCCAAAGCACAGTGCTCTCCAGGGGAAAATGAAGATTGGCTCAAACAGTTAGACACATACTCAAAGTTAACTGTGGCTGTTTGCAGACAGTTCAGACCCGTTCTGCACTTTTCTTATAGGAATGTTAAAGGTGGTACCGCAGTTGAATACTTAAGAGTGGTGTTAGGTTCAAAGTTAACTGTAGCTGTTTGCAGACAGTTCAGACCCGGACTGCACTTTTCTTATAGGAATGTTAAAGGTGGTACCGCAGTTGAATACTTAAGAGTGGTGTTAGGTTCAAAGTTAACTGTAGCTGTTTGCAGACAGTTCAGACCCGGACTGCACTTTTCTTATAGGAATGTTATATAAAATGTTAATTGGTTAATTTGTTTAAATCAGTTTGCTCATTTGCTTCTGTTATATTAAAAAAATATATATTTATATGTATATATATATATATATATATATATATATATATATATATATATATAAAGTCTGCTCTTCAAATTTTCTCTTAGAACTAGCCAGTTTTTTAGTTTTAGTACTAAAATTTGTTTCTTTGAGCTCAGCACTTGTTCAGAACTCGTTGTAAGCACTAAATAAGCTACAAATTACTACAGCACTCAACTTTCCTTGTTTCACTTGTCTAGAGGAAAACAGTTTTTAGTACTTAATAAATAAGCACCTATCCAGGCATGTCTAAGGGTCAGCTCCCAGTGTTTTCTCCTGTCTACCTGATGAATCTGGGCATCTTGGGGCAATGCAGCAATTGCCTCGTATACACTGACAACCCTCTCCTCCTACCACCTAACACTACAACCTGTGAGAGATGCACTTATATAGCCAAACTGGAAGCAAAGCTCTCATCACTCAAGACTGGACTCGACAGTCAAGACGAGAAGGTAAACACTTGCATCATACCACACTCATCACATAGTCCCTCAAAACCTACACCACCAAAACAACATAGAAACATGAAATGCATACCTTAATTCGTGGAGGCTCTCAATAAAAATCTGCTCAAGCAACAGAGACCTCCAAAGCAGAAATGCAAGCAACCTCCATCCCCCAACACAACCCAAATGACACATAGCCCACAAACTCAACCACAGCCTATAAGGCATAACAATGTACCCAACACTCCAGTCATAGGTGACTCTATAGTCAGGCACACTGATGTTCCACTCACCAGGCTAAACAAGAAGAAAGTTACTATCAGCTGCCTGTCAGGTTCCAGGATCCGCCACATAATGCACGCACTCAGGTCACTCCACAACAAGTACAGATATGACTCTGTCATTGTCCATGTTGGTATGAATGACCTGAGATGTACCTCCCTGGACTACATGAAAAGAGACATGGAGGAGCTGTCCAATCTTGTAGCCCAGGCAGGTATGACCCTAGCCCTGAGTAGCATCCTGCCATCACCCAGAATGATACCACAGTACAAGGACAAAATGATTGACTTCAACAATTGGCTAAGCTTCTGGCGTCATTCTAAGGGGATCCAGTATCTGTCTTCCTGGGATGACATGATTGACAGACCATGATGCTTTGCCAGAGATGGCCTGCACCTGTCACCCTTGGGATTCCGGATACTGGCTAAGGCTCTTGTCACTCCTATAGTGCCTTTTTTAGGCAAGGTTCAAATGACAAATTCACCACCTTAACAGGTACAAGCAAGCAAAATCTGAGGGTAATGCTACTCAATGGTAGAAGTCTAAACCTCAAAATGTATTCACTCGAGGCACTCCTTAAAATGGAAAACATTGACATCTGTGCAGTGACAGAGACCTGGATCAAGGCTCCAGAGAGCACCCCTGCATTACCAGGCTATAATTCATACCATACCTTTTGGCCACCTAACCTGGACTGAAACACTAAAGGCAGAGGCGTGTCCATATTCATCAAGAATATCCACACCTCCAGGCTAGTTGCTCAGCATAATGCATCCGAGATTACCCAAGTGCAGCTAACTCTGGGTAAGACCGCAATCCAAATTGTAACTTGCTACAGATACCCCACCATGCCCCAGGATTCCCACTCCTCATTTCTTGATACACTGGAAAATATTAGGGTACAACCCAGCACCCTAATAATGGGTGATTTCAACTACCCCATCATTAACTGGGAAAACTACTCATGTACCCAACTCTTTTGCTCAATGTTTTCTGGAATTCATAAATTCCAATGCCTTAGATCAACTTATCTATACCCCCACCAAGGGCAGCAATATCCTAGACCTGGTCATTACCAACATGAGCGGCCGGTGTTCCACACCAGTGGTCAATTCCTTGTTGGTCAGATCTGACCACAAGCTAATCACCCTAGACATCTACATCCTGCCCCCACCCCCATTAGGGAAACCACCATAAAAAATTCTCCAAAGCCAACTTCACACTTCTTAAGACAGAAGTGGCAAACATCACGACACCCATGCAGGCGGACAATTGAGGTACGACTGCTGAATCCTACACAAATGCACTTTATAAGCATTTACATGAGTGCATGGATCATGCTATCCCTAACAGAACCAAGATGCTATCCTCCAAAAAAAGGAAGCCAATCTGGTGGTCGCCTGCCATAAACAAACTCTACAACAGAAGAAAGAAACTATTGCAAGAAAGAGTAAAATCCCATGATTGGAAGAACTCCCTGGTCAGCCTCAGTAAGAAGCTGAGATCCCTCATAAAAACCTCCAAAGCTAGTTACGAAAAAAAATCGCCACTGATTCTAAAGACAACCACAAAGCATTCTATAGCTATGTTAAGAATTTCAATGGCAACACTCAGATCTGTTCTGAGTTACAGCACAATGGCACTAAATATACAGAACCAACTGATATAGCCAACATCCTGGCAGAGAGGTTCAGTGCTAACTTTGCCCCCCATCTCACCCCCTAAAGGGCCCATCTCTATACTGGAAGAATGCAAAGTTCCTGTAATCACGGCTGCACAGGTAAAACCCACACTCTGTAAAGCCAAGAACACAGCATCCATGGGACGGGATAACATCCCAGGCTGCATTCTACATGAACTGCAGAATGAACTGGCACCTTACCTAAGCACCATGTTCAGGCATAGCGTCACCTAGGGCTTTGTGCCCACTGAATAGTGCACAGCGATAGTTATCCCACTCCACAAAGGGGGAGCCACCATGGACCCCAGGAACTACCACCCCATTAGCCTAACAAGCCTGGTCTGCAAGGCCATGGAATGTATTATCATGGATCTTATACATAAAGACATTGGTAATCTCCAAACTCTGGACCCCATCCAGTTCGGGTTTGTAAAAGGCAGATCATGTCTCCTAAACCTGATAGACTTCTTTGAAGCAGCCATCAAAGCCGTAGACGAGGGTAAGGTGGTTCACACAGCCTATCTAGATCTTGCCAAGGGTTTTGACATCATCCCCCACTCTGGAATTATAGATAAAATTACTAAACTAGGTATAAATCCCTATGTCACAAGATGGGTTGCCAACTGGCTCACTGACAGAACCCACACTGTGAAAGTAGCAGACTCCAAATCCAACTTCAGATCAGTGACAAATGGAGTACCACAGGGTTCAGTTCTGGGTCCTCTCCTGTTTGGTATCTACTTTTCTGAAGTACAGGCTAACACAGAAGGTCTTTGGCTAATGAAGTTCGCAGATGACTGCAAACTAGCAGCCATAATCGAAACTCCTAATGATGTGGACATCCTACAAAAGGGCCTCATGGAGAAAGATGCCTGGTGTCAAAGCCATGGCCTCAAGCTCAATGCCAAAAAGTGCATTGTCATCCCCTTTGGTAAAAACTCTGTACCCATGAGTTACCTCATAGGTGGTAGTCTACTTAACACTGAAAGTGTGATAAGAGACCTTGTGACACAGGTGGACAGTAGTCTCTCCTTTGATAATCACATCGCCATAATAGTCAGGAAATCCTTCTACATGGCACACCTCATCACAAAAGGTTTCTCATCCAGGAAAAAAGAGGTCATTGTTCCGCTCTACTCATCACTCATTAGACCCATTATAGAGTACAACACCCCTTTTGGTATGTACCTCATAAGACATCTACAACAACTGGAAAGGCCACAGAAATACCTCACAAAGACCATCTAAAAAAACTCCAGCTTTACTCCGTCGTATATCGCCTACTCAGAGGGGATCTCTGCCTAACATACAAAGCTATGTCAAACCCAGAGCTGTTGGACATGCTCCACTTAAATAAATCCTAATCCCTCCAAGCTACATGCTCTAGGGACCTAAACCTTGTCACTACAATAAACAGAACATGCTGGAGGGATAGATTCCTGTCCCAGAGACTTCCCATACTCTGGAACAAACTATCTATCTATATCAAACAAAGCTCCTAATTAGCACTCTTCTAGAAAAATCTTGATGATTGGATGGGAAATAGGAAATTCATCCCGGAGATCACCTCTGTGGCTCTGCTCGACAGGGGCACAGGAAAATAATTTTCTTGGGTGGTGAAAGCCAGGATACCTTTTTTGGCTTGGCTTATATAGGCTCTAGGGCCAATACCCTAGTACCTACCTATGAACCTATGAAAAACCCAACTGACCTCACTCATTATAAACAGCTACGCAACCAGGCAAAAAGTCTAGTGATTAAAAATAATTAATAACTTTTCCAAACTTATCAAAACCAATACAAACAAAACTCTAAAAAGTTCTTTGGACCAGTCAACTCCCTACTTTGCCCAGGCACTAAAAATAATCCTTGCCCAAATCCTGAGAAGACTCCTACTGAGATATCCACTCTCTTTAACTCTAGCTTTATTGACACCATAGCAAAGCTAACCTCCCCCTTCCCGCCAACAAACCACAAACCACCTAATACTTCATCATCTCCCTGCCCAAACCCCTCTATATCTACTTTCACATTCACACCATTACCCACCTCCACTATACAAAAACTCCTTCATAAACTCAAATCATGCACAAATGTTCCAGATGACTTACCAGCTGGAATTCTACAATTAACCACAAACTCCATTGCCTATCTGGCCAGTATACTCCTCAATAGATCCATTAAGGAGGCCACCATACCTAACATTTGGAAGAAAGCATTTGTTCTTCCTCTACATAAAGGCAGCTACAATTCTGATATCTCTAATTTCTGGCACATAGCAATCCTCTCCCCATCTCTAAAATATTAGAAAAATGTGTTCACATTCAGCTTCTTAATTATCTTGCTAATAATCACATCCTCTCCCCTACTCAGCACGGCTTCAGGCCAGGGCATAGTACCTGCACTGCTCTCATACCCTTTCTGGACACAGTAAATAGGGCTGAAGATGTCAGATACTCTTCCTAGACCTCTCAAAGGCCTTCAATACAGTTTCCCATCCTCTGCTACTTACCAAACTCTCCAACTTAGGTATCTCATCCCTCACCCTGGACTGATTTTCTAATTATCTCTCAGACAGACAACTAGCCACCAAATGGCAAAAATCTTGCTCACCATTTCTGAAGACAACAACAGGTGTCCCCCAGGATTCAGTACTAGGCCCCCTCCTATTTAGCATATTCATCAATAACTTCCAAATTACGCTTACTCATGGCATGGTTATCCAATATGCTGATAGCTCTACAGTCATCTGCTCTGCCAAGACTGTGTCCAACCTGCAGCAACTTACCCAACAGGCCCTTACAGAAACTGAAGCTTGGATGTCAAGCAACCATCTCGCTCTTAACCCTAGTAAAACAAAGCTTATAATATTTATCCCCCAAAAAATACACCTCTCTACAGAAATGAATCTCTGTCCATTCACTAACTAATACTAGCATTGCCGTCATTCCAAGTACCAAACTATTAGGTGTCATCATTGATGAAAATCTAGCGTTTGACCTCCATATCCATAACAATATCAGTAAAAACACATCAGAAACTAGGCACCCTCTATAGGCACAAGCACTTCCTTAACTTCAATGCCAAGAAAGCTCTAGTCTCTTCTTTCCTGCTTCCATCTCTATTTACGGTGCCCCATCCTCACCAACATCCTCTCTGAAAACCAGACTTGACTCATGCTACAATAAGATTGCCAAATTTGTAACTAACTCAAAATATTCATCCCATCACTGTCTATCCTTACACCAACTAAACTGGCTTAAACTGCCACAACACCTCACATACCTTCAACTAACTACTGCACATAAATTTATATACAAATCATCTATGTGCCTCTCTCCCTCTTCTTTACTGTCCACCTGTCATCCCAACAGACCTCTTAGATCTGAAAACACATCATTGCTAAAAGTTGACAAACCAAATCTATCAGCTGGTCAGATACTATATTCTGTTACAGTCTGTAAACCCTGGAATGCTTTCCCTCCTTCTATCAGAACCATAAGTAATCCTGTTCTCTTTACGTCATCCCTAAGAAAACATCTTTCTTTACTCTGGCACTGTTCATGTGCCAAAACAAATCCTCCTTAAATATCTGTCTCCTCACTTTAAATCCTCTTTATTCAATCTCAATACTCTTTAAATCTCTCTCACATTATCTCACCATGACAACTGTATGAGCTCAAACTCTAGCTGTTAAATCTTTGCTACTAACGCCCACAACCCAATAACAATTAACCTTTCAAAGCTGTTTCACAATCATCTAATTCTACCATTAATGTTAGTAATACGACACAAGGTAGAAGTGTGTGAATATGTATATAATATTGAACCATTGGAATTACATTATGACATCTGGATAAAGCCTAAAATAATGGGAGGACAAAGGCTCAGAAATAGGGGCAGGTTTTAAGTACTGCTCATATAAAATTAGAAAGTTGCTAGAAAAACAGGATTTTGTTAGTATGTGTTTTCTGAAGGATATGAAGTGTGAAACTCAAGTGTGTGTCATTATTTAATTACTTCAATCCTTGGTCATTTGCTCGAAAACCACAAATTTTATGGGGAACAGATCAAATATATGAGGCAAAAATTTGGGCAGTCTGTGAAAATCTGGACAGTTCAGAGGTATGGCAAAAGCCAATAATGAATTTCTTGAAGACGCAGTTTTAAGGAGCACAGAAATTCAAATAATTACTGACATGAACTCAGTTTTGTACCATATGTATTAAGATGTATATGAACACTCATACGCACTTGCCAGTGTTTGTCACTGTTGGAAGTTGTCTCTTTAAACTTGCCCTGTCCCACAGGGGACTGACATACTTATTATTCAAATGCTGGAGCCAGAACAGACCCTGGGAACTATCGCCCTATAAGCCTGACTAGCGTGGTCTGCAAGGCTATGGAGCGCATCATCATGGAACACATTAACAGACACATTGGGAACCTCCAAACACTGGACCCTACCCAGTTCGGCTTTGTTAAGGGCAGCTCATGCCTCCTAAACCTGGTGGACTTCTTTGAGACAGTTACCAAGGCTATAGGCAAGGGAAAGGTGGTACACACAGCCTACCTGGATCTTGCTAAGGCCTTCGACACCATACCCCATTCTGGTATTATAGACAAGCTCACCAGCCTGAACATAAACACCTACGTCACAAGATGGGTTGCCATCTGGCTCACGGACAGAACCCACATGGTGAAAGTTGCTGGAGCTAGGTCCGACTCTAAACTGGTTACAAGTGGCATTCCCCAGGGCTCAGTCCTAGGACCCCTCCTGTTTGGCATATACTTCTCAGATGTACAGGAAAGCACAGGAGGACTATGGCTGACCAAGTTCGCAGATGATTTCAAACTAGGGACTATAATTGACTCTCTGGTTGACACAGACATCCTCCAAAAGGGTCTCACTGAGATGGATACCTGATGTCAAAATCATGGCCTCAAGCCAAATGTCAAAAAGTGCATTGTCATCTCCTTTGGAAAAAACAAAGTACCCACAAACTACCACATAGGTGGTAGTCCCTTAAATAATGGAAGACGTAATAAGGGATCTGGGGACCCAAGTAGATAGTAATCTCACCTTTGATAACACATTGCCAAAGTGGTTAGAAAATCCTTCTATGTGGCCCACCTAATCACAAAAAGGTTCGCATCCAGATCAAAAGAGGTCATTGTGCCCCTCTACTCATCACTCATCAGACCCATCATAGAGTACAACGCCCCATTTGGGATGTACCTTACAAGACACCTGCAACAGCTGGAAAGACCACAGAAGTACCTCACCAAGAGGATCACTGGCCTCAAACAAATGCCCTATGCAGCTCGACTGAAGAAACTCCAGCTGTACTCAGTTGCATACCACCTACTCAGAGGTGATCTCTGCCTGACATACAAGGCCATGTCCAACCCAGAATTGATGGGCATGCTCCACCTAAAGAAAACCTTATCCCCTCGAGTCACACACTCTAGGGATCTAAACATCACTACAACAATAAATAGGACATGCTGGAGGGATAGATTCCTGTCCCAGAGGCTTCCCATGCTTTGGAATAAGATTCCAATCTACATTAGGCAGAGCTTCTCGCTAACACTCTTCAAAAGAAACCTTGACGAGTGGATGGGAAACAGAAAGTTTACCCCGGGGATGACTTAAGTGGCTCTGCTGGACAGCGGCACAGGGAACTAATCTAAGAGGGTGGCGAAAGCAACACATTTTGGCTAGGCTTATAAAAGCCTTCGGGCAGATAGCCTAGTGCCTACCTATGAACCTATGCTGCCCATTTTGAAGAAGCTCACTCTTTCAATAATGCTTTGTCTAAAATCGAAGAGCCACACTTTCAAGTAGATGTAAACAATTAGGAAAATATGCATTCAGTTCATGATGAATCAATTAAGCCACAATGGTCTGTATTAACATATGTAGCTATCATAATGTTTTATACAGTTACTGTGTTTGTTTTTTATTCTCAAGAATGGCTCTCAACTATTTCATTACAACGTCTCACCAAACTTTTTCCAAACTACTGGCTGACTTAATT
The DNA here is from genome assembly GCF_019279795.1 of Protopterus annectens. NCBI lineage: Eukaryota > Metazoa > Chordata > Ceratodontiformes > Protopteridae > Protopterus > Protopterus annectens. Next base: position 349,160,648 of record NC_056738.1, on the reverse strand, counting down.
TCTGCACAAACTTAAATCATGACAAAAGCAACTGCCTTGCCTGGGATTTGAACTCAGGTCTTACAATACTTAGTTGCAGTTAACAACTTGAAGACACACATTTATGGCAAATAACATATACAGTTATGCTGCAGTATACAATAAATGTATATAATCTACTTTTAAATGAAACTTAAATTTTGTTAAACTTTTCCTTTGGAGAAGGTTTCATGTAAGTAAGAATGAAAATAGATGTGTTTTAACAACATTTTGTGATTTTTAAATGTCACACAATCAGTTAAACAGATCAGCATATTTTTATAAATAGCATGCACTCTTCCATCTCACCCTGCCATAAAAGGGCTTGACCTTTAAAATTATTTCCTTTAACCACAGGTTATACACATGTTAGACAGATGTTATCATCTTCTGTAACTTGCACCTAGATAATCGGCACCAGTCTGGGTTTTTGCAGTCTTCTTGTCAGTCTCCAAAAAAGGGTGTCTCTACCATGGATTCCTATTACAAGAACCAAAGTTCACTACTTCGAACTTGTAATAGGAAGCGTCACTTCTGCGAAAGTTCACTTCAACGAAAGTGAACTTTTGCGTAAGTGCACTTCACCGAAAACACCGCAGCACAGTGGAGGGCATAAAAAACAAGCTATGCCCTCCACTATGGTGTGATAGTCATGGACCTTAGGGTTAGGGCACAGGTTAGGGTAAGGGGATAGTTAGTAAAGCTATCCCCTTACCCTAACCCATGCCCTAACCCTAAGGTTCATGACAATCACACCATAGTGGAGGACATTGCTATGTCCTTTACTGCGCTGCAGTCATCACGGACCTTAGGGTTAGGGCACGGGTCATGGTAAGGTTATCCCCTTACTATGACCCGTACCCTAATCCTAAGGTCCGTGAGTACTGCATGGAAGTTCAGTGCAACACCGGTTCGTTGTACTGAACTTCGCGTAAGTGCACTTTCGATTAAATGCACTTTTGCTGCAGTGAGCATTCCATGCACTTTTTCGAATTAGTGAAAATTCAATCTAGTGTATGGAACCCCTCTACCATATCCCTCTTGCTAGACATAAGTTAGGCCTGGAGGTTATCCATCCTTTGTCTTCAGGTGACCCTGCCACACATCATGCTCTTGCATCTGGTAGAAGCAGAGTCAGTGTAAAATCTAGTGACAGACCAATATTTTGTTGTCTTATATTTCTTATACATTGTAAGTGGGAAGTTCTCCATGATGAACAGGAGGCTCAAATCCCGACTGTGTGATGAAAGGAAAAGGTGGGCTCTGGAGCTGGGTAAGCTGTTCTATTCCACTGAATAGTCACTACATAGGGTACTTCAGAAACATTGGTTTAGCACACATCACTGAGACAAGGTATTCTGTTGATATACTTTCTGCAACTGGAAAACTCATTCCTGGAAGGGAGGAAATGGCTGTTGGATTCTGACCAAGAAATTCCGCTTCAAAGTATAATAACAGTTTTTTAGACTGTGTATATCAAAATCTTATGATTGAGCTTTTCAACAAAGAGGTGAAAGGAAAACTGTCTAAACTGACTAAATAAAATCTTTAGGCCATCTTAAAGAATCGCTTTAAGAGAGGCAATAACAATAATGATGATGATTTGATCTCCTGAAGAAGATTGATCTTTGTTTTTTCTTAATTTTTCTTCGTTTTTAAGGTGTCAAAACTTTGACAAAGTTCTCAGAATTCTGGCTAGTGTCCCAGCCCCGGGCAAAATAGATACAAGGTGTTCATGATAATGAGTTCTGACTTTGTCGTAAAAGAAATATAAAATCAGTATGACTCAAGTTAAAAAGTATTTTTCTTTGGAAAACAATAACAACAATACCAGGTGAGCATGACTTCAAATGCTACAGGTGGCAGTAAAGAAAACAAAAATCGTTGATCTGGGCTGTCCTTATATCATACATTCATGAAAGGCACTTGGGAAGCTTCCTATGGTGTGGCCCAAGACGGGCTGTTAAAAAGATTTTAGAATATGAGCTCTGTCTCTGCTTGTGGAATGTTCAACAAAATATATGGACCTTTTGATGAAGACTTTCTATTAGATCACCTCCCTTTCATGATAAGGTGAACACACATACAGACTACCCCCTGGCTGTAGTACCAAAGAACATAAGTTTAGTAGTTCAGAGCTTTGGGATGTTAGAAACAGATCTAAATCCAGAAATCCCAGTAAAAAGAATTCCAGAATGGACGGACAAAAGGCATCCAGTTACGATGCTTTTTCAACCAGATGTTGCTGGAGCCTCAAAAATATTAGGCATTCAATGAGGAACCATTTGTACCCCAATATCAGACTCCTATAGTTTAATTTCAAAAAGTGACCAAATAAAGACATTTGCTAACTGAGAGGACTACAGCTATATTACCATCTCTGATTATGGTCTTACCAGCAAGTCAATGACCTCTTGAATGTTTAGAGGGTAAATAGTAGTTCTGTTACCTCTAGGCCTGTGGTGTGAAGCTGTCAGTGTACAGAAGAAGAAGAAGAAGCCTTAATTCTCAAGTCAGTGTGACAGATTACCTATCAAAACTAAAAGTCACCCTTGGTCACCACCTGAATCAGTAAATGTGTGCTGCGCAGAGGACAACAGCAAAGCAACGCATTGAACCTAAATCCTTCAAGTCCTAAGTCCAACTTCAAGAAATGCTGAGTGAAGGATGAACAAGAAGAAGCAGGTATGTTCACAGCAAAAAAAAAACAAATCCTTCTCATTAAGAAGTGTCTTGGAGGGACTAAACCATCAACATTTTGAATGTTTCACTTTAAACTGTTTCAGGTCTGGAACACAGAAAACACTATCAGTCTTTTTGTGTGTGACTATTTGATCTGAATTGAATTCATCATTCTTTGAAAGTGGTGGAGGGGATTGCAAAAGGGTTTCTTCCATGGGAAGATGTGAAAGAGGGATGGGTACAAGTTAATTGATGCAGCCCCAGTTCAACAACTGAAGGAAGCTTAATGCTTAGAATGCATCTCCTGAGTCTTGAATATCTGGGTTTAAATCCCTTCAGTTTCAAAGCTTGTACTGTGTGATCCATACAAATCATTAATTGTGCTGCTATTTACCCTAAAAAGAACACCTCCCTTGCATTCAGTTAGAATTATCTGGTCAACAACTTAACAAAATGAATATAATTTGAGAACTCTCTACAGAGCCATACAGGACTCTTTACCCTTTAACACTTCCAATGTCAACAGCTAGACTCACATCCAGTAAACTATCAAGCTATCATCTAGGCTGACTAGGAGATGGATGGTGCTAGCTTTTGTTTGCTGCTACCGATGGTGGGAATTAGGTTAGCAAGGGTCTGGGGAAAGCATCCTTATCCACTTTTCCAGGTTTTCTGCTGACTTGGAAGTTAATTTCCTCTTACAATGGTGCATCTTAACAGTGTCTCAGAAATGGCAGTGTAAGTCACACATGGAACCTGCATGCTGTAACTATGGTAACTCAGGATTAAAAGTTCTGCTAGAGGGCACAAAAAGGACACAATCAAGTGTTCCACCCCTGTAAAGGGGCTTCTCAAAGATTATTTGATTACTGTCACAGCTAGAGGGTTACAGCTGCTGTATTCAAGAAAATGTGAGCAACTTAAAACACATTCATCAAAAGAAACAAGGCTATCCATGTATACAAGACAGTGATGAAGAAAACAACTACTGGCAATATGTCCATTGAAATTTGTAATATTTCATTTAAACATTATACATATGAATACACATGCTAACACATATATGTTATGTTATATAACTTTGAACATGTTTTATTAAATAATTCAATAAAATGAAGCTATTTATTTTCTTGTTACTCATTCTTATCTGTCATCCATCAGCTTTCTTTATTGTCCCAATGGATCCTGCCATTGACTGAGGCCATCTCCAGGCAGCTATAAGGTTTTTATATATGGTCCTAGCTTGGATGTATTGGATTCCTACTACATAGACTGCCCCCTTAGCATGCATACTTCTGTGCATCCCCAGGGTCTGTTATAGCACACAAGAACAATGCTTGCTGGATGTCCATCCTCAGCCCTTTGTGCTGAAGTTATTCTACCAAACAGTGTCATAGAGCACTGACAGGCCATCCCTAACCCAAGGATGGGAGCGCTGGTGACTGCTGCCCACTCCCACTGTCCTCAGTTGGGCCCTCCAGCATTCTTTTCACTAATTGATCTTGTCTGTCTGTGTCACATTTCAGGTTTTATTCCTCTGCAACATGGGATCAACACAACAAGTGATGTTTTACACATACTCTTTTGTGATTTTAGGTGATAAATACAAAACTCAAAATTATTTGAATGAAAACTATTGTATGAGTATACTGGTCAGACAGCTTTAATGTATTTTATTCTGGTAAGTGCAAAGGAAGTCTTCCCAAGGCCAGCAAAAACAAATAAATAAATAAATACTTGCAGTTCTAAATAATACCATTCAAAATATATGTTGGTTGAAAGGAAAGGCAAATGGCTATCATATCTATGGTTACAGGTTTTCCTTGTACAGGTATTCAAAATGTTAATATCCCTTATTTAATGGTTTACTATCAAAAGGTTGAAATTCATTTGGTCTAATGTTCATTTGGTCGACACATTTGGTCGACTAATTAATATTAAGTAGTTCATTTGGTCGACAGACAGTGCTGTCGACCTTCTGTCGACCTTAATTTGACAACAGGCAATGATTTATCCTTGTCAGCACTATTGTGCAATCCTGGAGTTGTAATATATAAGTAGTGGGGGGGTGTGGGGGGGTGCAGATCCCCACTGGGGGGGGTGCAGGGTGGCACAGCCCCCCTGCAAAACACTAGTGTTAGTTTGAGGTGTGTGTCGACCATTTAAATGTAGACATTTTGGCGTCGATATTCTGACCTGTCAATGTAATGATTTCAACCAAATGAACGTCGACCAAGTGAATTTCAGTCTTTTGATAGTAAACCTTTATTTAACTATTCTGTCATGCAGAATGTAACCAATCAGGCTTATCCTCTATATGTACAAAATGAGGATAGCTCATACCAGGCAACACAGAATGTTTGACAGAATTTCTGAAAAATTAAATTTCCACTTCAGAGCAAAACTAAATGTATGGAGGTGGACAGATCTATAGATGAAGCTTTTACGTACTGAGAGAAAGTTCTCCAAGCAGTTTGCTTTTACCTTCTGATGGCAAAGTACCCACTGCTGGTCTCTCCAGCAAGGAATACAGCACTGCACAGGGCAGAATGCTAGTAGCTGGGAACGTTTACGTCTTTTCTTGTGTGTATATATATATATATATATATATATATATATATATATATATATATATATATATATATATATATATGTGTGTGTGTGTGTGTGTGTGTGTGTGTGTGTCTATTTGGTTACCGGGTAGAGGACTGATCACAGCATAACCAACTTGACCAGTTGCAGGCTCAGCCCAGGTTGCATTCAGAATAGCAGCAACAAAAATGTAAACAATACAACCAACTGTGGAATATAAAAGTAATTCAAATTGGTCATCACAAAAGCGAAATCGTATGTGCACATTCTATATCATGTTTTTTTACAAGTGTTTGTTACAAGTTTTTTACCTTTTACAAGTGGAAAAATGTAATCAGAGGAGCAGCAAGAAAAGGGTGAGGAGGATTAGCCTTGGGAAATGTAGGGCTAACATAGGTATTTAGAGGAAAAGCAAGACATAAGTAGTGGTAAAGACAAATAGTCCAAAGAGACTGATAATTGTTACAAGGTAAGAGTGAACAAGGAGAAAGAGTAGCTATGTACATAATTACAGGCAGACACATAGTGGTAACCAGTACAGCAGTGGTGCAAATGGAGTGTCATGCGAGGAAATTAACCTAATGCAGAGTAGTGGTAGTTAAGCAGCATATACAACTGGGTTAATTAAACCTAAACCTCCTTCCTCTTTATTTACATGCAAAACTCCTGTTTTTGGTCGGTTTAATCTAGAGCCTCAAATAATGAAAACTATCTTCAATAATTCCTTTTCAAATACTGTTGATAACATAAATGCACTTGCTAAGTATGCTATTTTTCCCATCAGTAATGAATTTATCAAATAAGCCTTTCTTCTGAATCATAATGTATATGTTCTTCAGAAAATATGGATTTGTTTTATGTCTTCTGTTGTTTTTCCCATTGAACTCTACTTACATCTATATTCTGAAATTTTATACCTAACACAGAAATTTCATTGGTTGTAAAATATATACCCCCTAACTTTACTACATCAACTAAACCTTTACTTTTCTCTTTATTTAAAGCCACCCCTATTAACTCTAGACACTAATTTGTACAAATGATTACTTCTTTTATCCAAATTTTATTTTTTGCAATTATTATAATGTCATCTGCATATGTTAATAGAACTGGAATTCTTAACCTTTCAGGTGTTATATACCTCACCTCCTTCATTTTGTAATTTATTTCACATACTATCACATTCATAACTAATGCAAAGAGTATACAACTCATTGGGCATCCCTGTCTTACACCACTGTTCATATGCATCTCTTGGCATAACCAGCCATTTACAAGTATTTTTACTTTATTATTACTATACACTGACATACATAATTTCATAACTTTCTCACTTATATTATATTCTTTCATTATTACCCATAAGATTTTGTGTCCAGTTGTAGCAAATGCCTTAGTAATCATGATTTTTGCTTCTTCTTTTCTATTCATAATATCATTCACAATTTCTCTATCATTGATAATTCTTGACAACCTTTCCCCTTTATACCATATATACTATCTTCCATAATATTTTCCATTTTAACTTCAAATTTCTTTTGTATTTTCATAAAGATCTTACAATTATTATTATTATTCAACACTCTCAGGCTCCAGTTTTTTAATTGTCTTCTGTCTTCCTTCTTCCATACGAATTAAGTATTCCACTACACAATTATTTATACATAAAAACCTACATTTAACCATTCATTCAAAATTATTAACATTTTTTTTGCCGATCCCTTGAGTTTTATACTCTTCCTCCTTTCTATCCTCCCTATAGCCTTTTCCATACATAAAAATAAAACCAGTTGACACTTTGCTCTGTAGCCCTTTTATGGGCTCTCAGCCATCAGTTGCATATATGTGTGGAGCTTCGATGGCCATCTGAGCTGGCATCATGTTGAGTACTTAACCTCATGCTGATGGCTCAGTGTCATGTGACCTATCATAACACAAGTCTACTTGCCTGCACAGTGACTTCTGTTTTTGCAAATGTACTGTTTCCTTATACAGCACTGCCTTCAGTGGGTTGGGTACTATGTTGGCACTTATGCAGGCCTAATTCCCATCAGGTCACATCATGCAACTTTGGCCATGCCATGTATCTCAGCAGAGTCATGTTATCATTCTTTCTGAATACTACCCAGCTAGGGCTGCACTAGCAGAAATTCATTATTCTCAGCTGGATTGTAATGTTTTATTTATTTATTTGTATTTGTTTTCTGGGGTAAAGCACTGATTTCCATGGACCTTTTTCTGACTCATTCCAGGAGTGGTGTCTGGCTAAGTGACTTGCTCAAAATCATACAGATAGGCAATGGAGGCTGAGGGAATCAAACCTTGTACCAATGAGCCACAGAAAATAGCTTGTTAACAGCTCCTTAATCCTATAAAGCAACTGCAAGACTGCTGCTTGCTCTATTACATTATAAAATTGTTTTAGAATCTATGATACTATAAGACAATTTAGCAAATCTGAGACAACAGCAACATCCTCTGAATAATGAAATACATAATAAATTTAAACTACTTTCTTTTTCATAGAAATATGTAGTTTGTTTTTCTTCTTTCTTTTTACGAAATCTTTTATTTAAAAAATCATTATGGATGAAGCAAGGTATTTTGCCCTGAAAACGGATACCCTGTATCCACGTGTTATTTTATAATCCTTCTTCTCCTGTATTTTATGAAAGAAATGAAGGCACAAGCAGTCACCTTGTTTTTGCAGTCAATATTTTATTTCTAAAATATCACAACACACTTTCTCTGGAACAGGCTTCTCATCTATGTGAAGTGGAGTTCTTACTAAACCCATTTCAAGGGTAATTTGGACCAGTGGATGAGGAATCGGAAATTTACCATTGGTCTGATAGCTATGTCTCTAGTAGACAGAATCAGCCTACAGATGCTTGACCACCCATACCTAAGTCTGTATATACCCCTTAAAATAAGCATGGGGTATCAAAATGTGTCACATACATTTGGGAAGCATGGCCAGGCTTAAAAATACCCCTTGGGGGTCATTAGCCTAGTAATCACCTATGAATATATTGCTATTCTACTTCCATTTAAATTTGACAACCTGCAATCATCCATTAAGTTTGGTTCCCAATAAACATGTATATATTCCTTCTTCACATCAGAAAAAAAAACACTCATGGAAAAGCCTAACTTACCAAATATTTACAGAAAGGACCTTATAAACTGCCACAAATGCTACTTTTTTCAGAATAGTTAACCTCCATTTTCCCATATTGGGAGCTCTGCTACATGAACCTACTGTTAATTTATATTCTCATGCTGATTTCACACTTTGTCAGATATGAGGAAGTACAGTATTTTCTACTACATTCCACATGTGTACTATTTCTCAACTAAATGAATAACCTGGATGTCAGATATTAAAAAGCATGGGCTGTGAGTGAAAGGAGGCTTGTCATTATGGAAAGCAATTTATCATTTGTCTTATGTTTTATGTTGCATTTAATTTGTTATGTATATGTTTTATTATGGTACTTTTTCGTAAACTGTTGATAAGCTAGGCTTTTCATGAGTTATAGGTTCATAGGTTCATAGGCAGGTCTGGGCTATCTGCCCAAAGGCATAAATTAACCCAGCCACATTGTGCGGTATTCACCGCCCCTTTGGTTAGTTCCCTAGGCCCTTGATCTAGCAACTAGTACCCTTGGCCCCTATCTAGTAGAGCTGTTGGTATGATCCCTGGTGTGAACTTTCTGTCACCCATCCACTCGTCAAGGTTCCTCTTGAAGAGTGATAGTGAGGGGCTCTGTCTTATGTAGATCAGGACCTTGTTCCATAGCAAGGGAAGTCTTTGCGAAGGGAATCTATCCCTCCAGCATGTTCTATTCATTGTTGTGCTGAGGTTTATATCCCTAGAGCGTGTAGCTCAAGTAGATTTGGTTTTGCTAAGATGGAGCATGTTTAACAGTTCTGGGTTGGACATGGCTCTGTATGTTAGACAGAGATTGCCTCTGAGAAGGTGGTATGCAACAGAGAAAAGCCTTAGTTTTTTCAATCGTGCTCCATAGGGCAACTGTTTGAGGCCAGTAATCCTCTTAGTGAGGTACCTCTGTGGTCTCTCCAGCTGCTGGAGATGCCTAGCCAGGTACATTCCAATTGGTGCATTGTACTCAATAATGGGTCTGATGAGGGAAGAGTAGAGTGGCACCATTACATTCTTAGATCTTGATGCGAACCCATTCGTGATCAGATGGGTCACATAGAAGGATTTTATAACCACCTTGGCAACATGGTTATCAAAGGAAAGGTGACTATCTCCTTGGGTCCCTAGATCCCTTATTACTTCTTCAGATTTCAGGGGGTTACCTCCTATGTGGTAGTTCGCGGGTACTCTGTTTTTTCCAAAGGGGATTACTACGCATTTTTTAGCATTTAGCTTGATACCATGGCTTTGACACCATGCATCAGTCTCATTAAGGCCCTTCTGGAGGATATCCATGAGGGCCGGAGATTCTATTATAGCACCCAGTTTGCAGTCATCCACAAACTTGGTCAGCCACAGCCCTTCAGTGCTTGCCTGTACTTCTGAGAAGTATATGCCAAACAGGAGGGGCCCTAGGACAGAGCCCTGAGGATCACTGCTCATTACTGGTCTGGATTCGGACATAGATCCCGCTACTCTTGCTTTGTGGGATCTGTCTGAGAGCCAGTTTGCGATCCATCTTGTGATGTAAGAGTTTATGCCCAGGTTGGTGAGTTTATCAATAATACCCGAATGGGGAATGGTGTCAAATGCTTTAGCAAGGTCAAAGTAAGCCGTGTGTACCTCCTTTCCCTTATCTATAGCCTGAGTAACTGTCTCAAAGAAGTCCACCAGGTTCAGGAGGCATGATCTGCCCTTGACGGAACCGAACTGTGTGGGGTTAAGTGTTTGGAGGTTCACAGTCTCTCCATTTATGAGTTCCATAATGATTCGCTCCATTGCCTTACAGATCCAACTGGTCAGGCTTATTGGTCGGTAGTTCCCAGGGTCGGTTGTGGGCCCACCCTTGTGCAGCGGAACCACCGTTGCTGTGCGCCATTCTATGGGCACATATCCTGTCGAGAGGCTGATACTGAACAGGGTATTCAGATGAGGGGTTAATTCATTATAGTTACTTAAGTTGCTTAAGTAAATGGGGATTTCTTAAATATGTCTTCAGTCAACTAATTTCAGCCCACTTAAAAGTGATGTTTAACATAATTTAAATGTTCAGACAGAAAAAAAAAATGTGACTAGTCACACAAGAAAAAAAGTTACAGCTTTCTCTTGCCTTTGCAACTAAAATTCTTGCAGAGTACAGTTTACAAATGGTTACCAAAATGTTATGCCAAGAGATTTTACAATAGAAAAGCCAGACTATTTCAAAAATACAGGCTGGGATTCACAGAGATAGTCAGTACATCTGCAAAAGGCCTGCAAATGAAGGCATCACTGAGCTGTATGGGAAAGACTCATTACACATGAATATTCATGTCCAAGCACTTCAGAGTACTCAGCACTATTCAGGTGACATATGATAATCAGGAGCAATGGAAATGAGCAACTGAGGCCTATTTCTTGACTATCATGAAATGTAGCAAAGCACAGAAATGAGAACATGCAGAGTGTACCCATGCATTGATAGCTCTTATTTGCTAAAATGCTCTGAAAGAAAAACATAGGTCATGTGCAGTTCAAGCAACTGAGTATGGCAGTACACTGTGTTTCATGAGCGTAAGCACTAGTAAATGCTTCATTTCCATGAAGTAGAGTATACAAATATTACAGCCAACAGGAGATGCAAACAGGAACCAGCTGGAAACAAATATAAAATCCACCAGTACTTGGCAATGAAAGTGCTTTATTCATACAATAAATCCAGTAAAATCCAGATAAAATCTAGATAAGTGCTTTCATTCCAAAAAATATATGTAGTTACAAGGAACTTCATCAGATCTGTTGAAATATTTAGACTTAACCAAGAATTTATTGTGCCTTCCATTTGTTTGAATGTCTCTTTCTGCTGAACTAAGACAATATATTCAAGCAGAACAGTAAATGTCTATCAGAAAAATGTAACACTAATCACAATAGTGAATTCTCCTGAAATCTCTGTGGTTTTGTTATTAAATATAATTTTAAATTTGTTCTTATTTATGTGAAATCCAGTAATCTGCTGAATTGCTTTTAACAATTTAAATACATGTGCTACTAAGTATGCAACATTTCCTACAATTAGGATGAGGTCATCTGCATATGCCAAAATGTAAAACAATTATATTAAAAGGAATAATTTTACAGTCCTGCAAGACAGCATTGATAACAGAATTAGTTACCAAAATAAATAATGCTGGGGAAAGTTTGCATCCGTGTCTTATCCCAGAACTTTGCACATTCATATCTATATCCTGGCAATTTATAGTTAGGTAATATTTAGTCTGAAAAAATAAGGCAATAATCAGATTCTTATCAGGAAAACTCATATAGTATAAAATATAAAATGTAAGTTCTGTTAATTAAATCAAATATTTTTGTGTGCTTAATGAACAGAAACCAACATCTGATTTTAGTATTTTTTTATTATTGTTACAAATTGAAAGCTTGTAGTAGCTGAATTGGAACCAGTATTTACCTACTAAGTAAAAAAAATGGACTGGAGTGATGATATTACTTCTATACCACATTTAAACATATACTGGTGCAATACTTTTGCAATGATTTTACAGGTAGCATTGAACAATGAAATGGGTCTATAGTTATCTAGCTCAACTGAGTTCTTATTGAGTCTGTGGATTAGGATTACTCTGGCTAACAACAAATATCTATCTATCCACCAGACTGAGGAGACACTTATAAAAATATTGAGATAAGAAGCTAAAGTGTTAGTAAAGCATGTATAGCATTCATCAGTGAAAGAATCTAGTCCTGATACTTTTTTATCTTTAAATGAAAAAATAACTTGTTTAATAAATTCATCTGAAAGACTTTCATAAACAAAATCTGTAAATGCATTCATATGTTTGTAAACAAAATCTTCATAATTTGATTATTTATTTTCTGACTGGAATTATAAATTTAGATAACACTAAAAAATGTTTCCTGCTGAATTCTGTCAAATTCTTTATCTAGTTTTCCTCCTAGTCATAATTTATTCATTTGTACAACTAAGTCTTAAGATATGGAAAAATAGATTTAAAGAAAGAACCATAACAACCAGCTTGCCTATATCTATTTTAACCTTATTCTGAGTGTTTTTCCATGAATTGTGCAACAGTTTTAACAAAAGGTTAATCTTATGAGTTTGCTACTGTACATACTTAACAGGATTTATCTCTCAGAGTTTATCTAATATAAAGAACTACTCAATAAGCAAATCAGTTTCCTTCCTTTCACTTCCTTTTCTCTTACTCTCAACTAAAACAAAATACCTAATAAGAGTGCTTTAAAGCATGCACTTATACAAGCAAATTAAATATTTTCTGAATAATCTTTGGACCAAATAGTCTCAATTGCTGCTGAAGTATATTTTAATGAGTGCTCTCAATATATAATCTTCCTACAACCTTCCTTCTTAACTGATTCATAACTAATGAGATTGGTAATAGTCTGATAAACATCTTGGAAAAAACTTTTATTGTTTGGACGCAATGTACTAAATTGTCTATAACAAAAAATAATAAAGGGGAGGGAGATGACTATAATACCTAATGGAATGAAGTTTCAAATGTAAAAATGTATAACATCTTTTAAACATAGACAACTTTGTAAATAGTTTGTTTACATTTTATAGTTGATGATTGAATATAGTTGTTGACCTGTGTAAATTATGTTTTGTATCACAAAGTTATGAAATTACATTAATTTTGTAAAATCAAGCAAAACATTTAAACAAAAATAAATAAATAAAATAAAATAATAATCCAGTCTTGAACATTTACTGAACGTTGGACTAAAAAAGTTAAATCCACTAAGATGTGGATTTATATAATGCCAATAATCTCTAACAGAATGAGCAAAAAGAATTCAGCAACTTGGCAAGAAAACCTTAAGGAGGTCTGATCAAGTTCACATTAAAGTCTCTGGCCAAGATAATTTTTACTGCAAATCAGATAGTCTTAATGAAAATTTCTGTAAAAAGGAATGATAACAACTAAATTGTGCATATATATAGAACTCACAGCCAAATCAAAATTTCTTAGCTGAAGTTTAATTATTAAAATTCTTGTATAACATTATAGAATTGACTAATTAGCTAAAATCTGTCTGAATGAAATAATACTGCAATTCCTTTCAACTTCTTATCTCATGAATTAATAAAAAAACTTTCTTATCTTTCTCGTCAAACAGCTTTAAATTATTTTGAGCAAGAAAAATTTTTTTATAAACAAGTATTTCAGTATTGATATGGTTCAAAAAATGTACTACTTTTCCCCTTTTTCATAGAAATATTAATGCCATTGGCATTTAAATAAACTACTTTCATCAACCAAAATAATACATAATTAATCTTACATATATAGATCTTTGGGGGAAAGGAATCAGAAATTGCCATCTTGGAGTGTGTCCCCAAAAAGAAAAGAAAATCTGTGTATACTTTCTAAATTAGTGTCCACTGATGCATATCCCATGAGGAACTCACCACCATTGACTTAATGCAACTTATTTCTGGCTAGCAGCTCTTTCCAAGCCTTATCGGGTGAAGAAAATAATAAATATTTGCAATTATTCTGAAGGATGGCAGGAAACATAACCCTGTTCTGCCAGAGAGTATTCTTGATACCAACAAATGCCCTCATGTTTTGAAGGATCTCCAAAGACAAATCCTGGAAAAATCTTATTGGCAATTGATTGAAAGTAAAGTTTCTTTTCCTCAATCAGGCTGAAAGACAATATTGCAGTCAGTGAGCATCTGATATTTAATTAAAACTGCCTGATTATATCCAGGACTTGGAGGACTTATTCTAGGAACAATGTCCAACCCCATATGCATTAGTGGTTTAAACTCCTGTCTCCCTATCCAAAACCGGTAAATTCAATTTATAGTTTCTAGCAGGTTCACCAATAACTGTTAAATGAAGTTTTCTTGAGCTAAGTTCTAAATCTAGGACTTTGTTTTAGAAAATGGAAAGAGTAGCCTTGTTATTGTCAACCTTAATTAAATCATATTTACTTGCAAGCTCCATAAAGTCAACTTCCAATTTAACCACAGTCATTAAGATGTAAAATGCAATCCTTTTGTTCAACTAATAATTGTTTGAATTGAGATAACTCTTCTGACATTTCAGCCAATGGCCTAATTTCTTTCAGTACTGTAATAGTCTAATTTTTTACAAAAGAGCTTGCACCCAACAAGGAACTGCACAATTATCAGTGTATAAAAAACTAGGGTCATTATTGGGCCGATCAGATTCAATGTATAAAACCTTAGAAGGCTGAGAGTCAGTATTCAACATACCTGAAGAAGGCGGAAGCAGAGAAGCACATCCTTGTTTCTGATTCATTACTTGGTTCTGACATCTGTCTTACAATATTCCACTATAATCAGTAAAACAATGGATTATTTTTCATTGAAATAGGTTGGGGCTAACATTCTCAACAGGTGACTGAAACAGCTTTGAAATGTCAGTATCAGGGACTGAGATTGGCTAATGGATAGGTTCTTCTGACCCTGCTTTCCCAATAACAGCTGCCTTTGTTCTGCATTGCTGCTGCACATGTGGTTGCTGAAGAAGTTTTTGCTAAAGTTTTCTCCTCTGCTGCATAATGATTAGCAATGGGTATAAAGAAAAAAAAACATTTCCCTTGAATTTCTGCTTACATTTTAGAAGATTCAAATACAGAAACCAGATAACTGGAGCAAAAAGCACATTTTTTTTCAGAATTGCCAGAGCTCATGTTTGACACTGAATGCTCATCATCAGACCACTACACCCAACAAGCTGTTCCCTTCCTGCTGACACTCCAGCAAATCTGCTGTTTATGGCAGGAGGGCTTCTATTTGGCCAAGATGTTGTCCTACATGACACTCAGTTGCATCTTCCGCTGCATCCTCAACCACCTGTTGCAGTTGTAGATAGCCAGCAGGTTATGGGATACACATCTGCTTCACAGAGGTCTTCACTCATTTCCAGTAAACTTCACACATGTCTATTATCAGACCTGCCGTGAACCACAGAAGAGTACGATGGCAGTGAAGGTGTCTGGGCCTGGTAATCTTCCCATTGAGTCGACCTGTATTGTGTAGACACTATGGGAAAAGTGCCACAAGTGTCACAAGCCAGCTGCTCCCACCTCTTGTGATAACGTACCCTATTGAGATGTACGTCTTGAGAAGATGAATGGTAAACATGCACACGTTATTAATATTTCCTTAAGGGTTATGTATTTATTTAAAAGATTTTTTAAAACATCTGAGCTCTTTCTTTACATTTCAAATTTGCACTCTTGCTTACTTTCAGGAGGGCATTACTTCAGGTCATCATAGCAGTGTTTGCATTGCTCACGAGACTACTAATACCTGTAGCCTTAGTAAGCATGAGGACCTTGTCATGCCAGGTATCCATTTTTTGAATGGTCCATTATATGGACTTAGAAGCTGCAGCATGAAGTAGACCTGAAGGAGGTAAGTAACCGGTCTTCTTCATACTCCATATATGAGCATGTCTGTAAGTGTTGCCCACCATCTTTGCCTCACAGGATGCCAAATGTTATACCAAAAATGGCAGCAGTTTATGTAAATATGCATGACTAAGAATGTCATACTGTTCAAGTATTCATTGCTTAACTGTACAGCATGCATGCATACATGCATCTACGTCTTGCATCCTGCTTGGGAATTCAAGAATACTATAAGGCTGTTAGAGATGTGCTACTTATTTTAGTTGTGGAAGTGTAGTTAATGGAATCATAGTCAGTCATGACTGGAGGGCTCATTTGTCTAAATAGTCCATAAAAAGGATTTAAATGTTCAATTTATCTTCACCAGCATATTCCCTTGGGGTATGTGCATGTGTTAATATTACAGTGTATTGTGCTTCACCTGTTTGCCTGTCTGTTTTAGCAATCACAGCAGCAGCAGTTAATGTGCTATTTTTCTTCTTTTTGGTGTGGGTGAGGGGGGTTGCACATGCCATATAAGCAAACTATATTACAAGCTGTTCACTGTGGGGAACTATTTTGTAGTATAGTAGCATAATATGCAAGGCCTGCATGCTCTCCGTATACTATTCAAGGGGGCTTACACATATCAAATGAGCAAACTAGTTTATAGGCTATCTAGAGTAGGGAAGTATTATGTGGTACCATAACAAAATATATAATGCTTACATACTGTGAATATGGCATTTGTGAGAGGCATTACTCATGCTATAATGGTAGACTATTTTACAATGCCAAGAAGTATTATATGGTGCCACAGTACAGTGCATAATGCCTGTATACTGTGAATATGCTGTTTTGGAGATTACATATGGAACAAGTACATTCTCTGTACCTGTAATATATCCTTAGCAAGACATATTCTTGTTTTCATCATGTAATAACAGACTTCAGCATGTCCACCTAATGAAGCAGACACATACTGGATAATTTCAGCAATCCTGAAAACAGTGTTCTGATACCAGTAATCAAGGTGTGGCCTTCAGATGACAGGTACAGGAGGAGCAGATAAGCCATTGTGGAACCAGGTCTGGCAATCTGTTTTGCAGGATATAAGTGCAATAGGCATAGCTGTCCAATGAGCCAGGTTCACTGTGGCTTAACTGACATGCTCCATCATGCCAAGCAGAGGGCACAGTAATTTGCTAGTGAGAGATCCACCATAAGGTGGATGAGTCAGGGTCCATAAGATTGACAGATATAGAGAGTTCTTTCTGTCAGTGGAAGGAGGGGTTGCAACATAATTTATCTTATTGGGGGTGTAGATGATGGTGCTGGCCTGATCCATTCTGTCCATGTCTTAGCAGATGATACACAAGATTAATAGGACATAAGCAATGGTTTGGATACACAATTATTACAATACTGAGTGTTCCCTAACAAAGTGGGCATGGTTCATATTTCTTTCCTTAGGCACATTGGGAGTGCAACAGGTTGCAGAAGAAGAAGAATTGGTTGGAAATATATGCATTCCTATCTGTAACATCAAAGTCAAAATCAAAGTAAACTTTATTGTCATTTAGATTCCACAAGTGCAACTGAATTAAATTACCTTACTCCAGGCTCTATGTGCAAACATCTAATATGCACAACAATTCACATTACTACGTTTAGACATTCCTACTACATAATATTTACTGTTTTATATATCAACAGACATTTACTAAGCTAAAGAGTCATAGTATTTATTGCATAGAATTTCACAGATATTTTTATTGCACAGGAGTCTGTTGATGTTACTGTAAGGAAACAATATTTATTGCATAAAAATTTCACAGCTGTTACTTACTGCACAAAATGCTATTTTATAATCAGTGGATATTGCACAGAAATAATATTATACTCTGTTAGATTAATTGCACAGTGTATTTAAAATCTTTTAATGTTATAGCATGAAATATGCTTCTAACTCCTCATATTACTTACTATCCCTGATTTCAAGCAAGATATAAGTTGCTATTGGAGTTCAGTAGCCTGATGGCCAGAAGACAGAAGCTTGTGCTAAATCTGGCCATTTTGCAACGTATGCTACGATAATGCCTCCCAAATGTTAGGTGCAGGAACAGTCCATATGTAGGGTGAGTGCAGTCCATGAATATTTTCCTGGCTCTGTTGAGACAGCGAAACGTGCAAGTCTTGAATGGATGGTAGAGTGGTCCTGGTAATCTTTTCTGCTGCTTTCACCACTCTTTGGAAGGACTTGTTTGTGGTGAAGCAGTTGCCATACCAAGCTGTAAAACTGTTTGTCAGGATGCTCTCAACTGTGCCCCTGAAGAAGGTCATGAGAACGGGGGCTGATAGATTTGCTCTTCGCAACCTTCACAGAAAGTGTAGGTATTGCTGTGCTTTCTTGACAATGGCATTTGTGTTCACAGACCAAGACAAGTCTTCTGAGATGTGCACCCCAAGAAACTTGGTGCTTTTTACCCTCTCCACTTTGCCCATTGATTCTGAGTGGGGAATCTTTCTTATGGCTTCTTCTGAAATCCACAATTACCTCCTTGGTCTTATTCACATTGAGTACCAGATTGTTGTTACCACACCAAGGTAGCAGTTGTCTCACCTCCTGTCTATAGGCTGTTTCCTCCTCACTGCTGATGAGACCCACAACTGCGGTATCATCTGCACACTTGATTATATGATTGGAGCTGTACTTGGCAGTGCAGTTGTACATTAGCAGAGTGAATAGCAGAGGGCTCAGAACACAGCCTTGAGGTACACCAGTGCTCAAGGTGATACTATTTGAAGTGTTCTTTCCTGCACATACTGTCTGTGGCCTTTCAGTAAGGAAGTCCACAATCCACTTGCACAATGGAGTGCTGACACCTAGTTGAGTTAGATTCTCTATCAGTTGCTGAGGTATGACTGTGTTGAATGCAGAGCTGAATTCAATGAATAACATGCACACATAGCTGTTGTTGTTTTCCAGGTGGTGCAATGATAGATGGAGTGCCAGTGAAATAGCATCTACCATGGATCGATTTGGTTTGTACCCAAATTGGAGTGGGTCCAAGGATGACAGAAGTCTGGATGTTAAGTGGTCCTTGACCAGCCTTTCTAGGCACTTCATTACTATGGAGGTGAGAGCCACAGGATGATAGTCATTTAAGTTCTTTGGTGGAGACTTCTTAGGCAGGGGCATTATGGTGGTGTTTTTGAAGCACTAGGGAACAATGGCCTGTTTCAATGGGGTATTGAAAATGTCTGTGAGTACATTTGTCAATTTCCCAGCACAGTTTCATAAGACCCTTCCCAGAATGTTATCGGGACCAGCTACTTTTCTCAGATTTATCCTCCTTAGGGTTCTATGGACATCAGTTGGATTTAGGCCGAGCACTTCTTCGTTCTGGCTTGGAGCTTTCATTCGTTTCATGCTGTTTCCTTCTTCATACCTGCTGAAATACATGTTAAGTCTGTTCAGGAATTCAGTGTTGTCCTCACATAGCCAAACTTGTAGCATATTGTAAAATGTTCACTTTGGTGTTCTCTGTGTCATGCATTCACAGGTAGAAGTGGTCATGGCCAACATGTGCAAGTGGCTGAGGCTGGACACGGTGCTGATGTACACACCTCTGATAAGTGATATCAGATACTTAGAGACATGTTATAGTCAAAGGACATGATGACACTAGTGCCTGACTCACTGCATCCTTGGTGGGCATACCCAAAACTGACTACCAATACAGGAGTATTAGGTGCCATCAAAATTCACAGTTGCCTCAATGTATGAGCATCATTGGGCAATAATCAGCAGATGTGCAGCACTGTGATCTGGGGCAATGTTCTGTCACACATTCCTTACTGGAGCTGATATATGTCTTCTTTGACCTTTATGATGATGATGATGATGCTCAGTTATGTGAGGACATGGAAGTCAGTAATCATGAAGTGATAGACGAGGGCTGTGGTGATGCATAATGTTCCAATATGCACCAGCCAACAAAGGATTGCTCCTGGCATCATATCTGCCCAGACTGTTATTGTTGTCCATAGTCATAGCAGGGAAAAGATACAGAGTGACTGTGTACATGTGCCATTGCATGGAACACACTCAACAGCCAGGTCTGGGGCTATCAGAAGCCCTTTCTTCCCTTGCCATGTTTGATGATAATGACTTGCTTCTAGAAGTGGCACACATCTCTAGTGAACATCATCCAGGCCCAGACCACGTAGTAACACATCATCTCTATCATGGGGAAATCATGATTTCTGCACACTCGTACCAGCAAAGGCACAACAAGATGATGTCATGAAGTACAACAGAATCCATACCATGAGAGTTCTCAAGGCCTACCTCTGTCAGCAGTAAAGTAACACCAGAAGATAGGTGTGTAGTGGCTCCTTATCCATGTTACAGGATGACATGGTACCATTCCAGCAATCCCACCCAATATCCTGCTCACTGATATGCATCCCACACACATTTCTTGTTCCCAGTCTTGTGTTAATGTGCCCCCTTTCTCCTGTGTATCTGCTGACCTGACTCTACACCTTCCATCATATGTTGCCCACCCAGTTTGTGTTGACAGCCTTGTGTTACTGCATCTCCTGGTATTACAAATTATGACAACTGGGACCTGCACTATCTTCCCTCCCATATGGTGTTGAGCTACTGTCTGATGCAAAGTGAAAACCAGGCCATCCACTGACCAGCAAATGGGAACACTTCTTGTTTTTCCCAATATAAATTGTGGCCTGGTGTTGTGAACCAGACATTGCTGCCTTGTCAACATTTCATTCATTGCTGTCTTGGGCCTCTCAATAACTGTACCTTTTCCTGCTACTAATGACCATCATCATCATCCTCACATGCTGCTGGTCAATGGTGTAATGCAGCCTCATAGTCAGGATGTCGATCCTGCCTTAATACTTTTACATTGTGGAGCATGGCGTTGATTGCAAACAGCTTGCTCAATGTATCAGGTGAGTACCTTAGAGAACCCCTGATGTCTCCAGGCATTGAAAC
>NC_056738.1:349122248-349137248 GCF_019279795.1 Protopterus annectens | reverse complement strand
ATGCTTACTGAAAACTATTGCTACCATACAGTGATTCAGTTTGTGAGAGGTGTAAGTATTTACTGAACTTGGAAACTACCTTTTCACCTCAGAACACATTTGATAAGCGCACACACACACACACACACACACACACACACACACACACACACACACACACACACACACACACACACACACACACACACACACACAAAACACAGGGCACCTTCACTAAGCTAGCTTATATTGAATTTTTTAAGAGAATACTGCCTAAGCCTTCAAGGTTAAGAAAGAAAAGCTCAGCCTTTAGTTCACACAACAATACACCCACCTTCACCCTGTGCATTAGGAGCCAGTACATATACCTCTTAAGTCACAAGGGTGCAGACTCTAAGCCCCTAAGGTCCACCAGGATTGCATCCATCCATAGTAACTTGTTAGCAGTATAGGTACACCACCCTCACCATGATGGATAAGAATAGGGTGACAGCTATCTTCCAGAATACAGGAACTGAGACATAACAAGGGCTCTAAAATCCCTTCATCCTGACAAATAAGGTTATAACCACATGAGGATGAATATCCTTAGGTGCTCTACCCAGAAGAACATGCTGGAGGATATGATTAAGCTTGCTATACATGTGTCCTATGCAGGAAAGACATCGGTCTTGAGTGGTATTTTGCCATGACCCAGAATGATGTCAAGATTCAAAGACAAGATAATTAGCTTTCCCATTTGGGTATGGAATTGTTACTATTCTAGGGAGATATGGCATATGCCAGCTTGAAACAAGTATCTGGCAAGCCTTCGTGCTTTGCCAGGGATGGATTTTCCCTCTATTACAAGCATTTTGCACTCTGATTAGGGTCTTTGCTTCTCCCAATAGTATTTTTTAGAGAGAGAGAGAGAGAGAGAGAGAGAGAGAGAGAGAGAGAGACAGTCTATCTAGTGGACATTTCAACCTAGTAAATTCTAATATGGAGCACATTAAAGTGGCTCTATTCAACACTAGGAGTCTTAACAAAAAGAATGCCAAAACACAACACTCTCCTGCAACTTGAACACCTTTGCATATGTGCAATTAAAGACGTGTTTTCAAAGCAAAGAAAACTTTTCCTCTATTCCTGGGTTTGGTGCCTATAATGTCTTCAGACTTACTGTAAATTGTAGGGGAGTGTCAGTATTTGTCAAGGATACTGTCACCTCAAAACAGAGCCCTTGTGTCACCAATTCTGACTATTAGATGTCCAAGTCACACAAACAAGATTAATTACCACTTTATAGCTAGCTATAGAATACCCTCATTGTCCCCTTCTGAACATGATGGCTATCTCAACCCCTTAATTAAAGGGAAATCAACTCCCTGTCAATAAACTGGGTGACCTACACTGCCAAAGGTCAGCATGCCCAGATCATCTTTGACATTATAAATACTAACTCCTTTGTACAAATGGTTAACCATCATTCTAGGAGTCCCAATACCCTTGATGTTGTCATCACAAACATGGCCACCTCTTGTGCACCTCCGTGTGTACCATATTCCCTTGTTAAGTCATACCATAGATTTGTGACCTTTTCCTTTAAGCCTGTGATACTTTCCTGCAAATACCTCTTTGTTTAGGGACTTCTCCAAAGCAAACCTTCTTCAGTTACTTGATGGTCTAAATATTGCTAAGGCAGTCTCTACCTGCATCAAATGAAATGAGAAATTTGAAAACAAACTCATATGGTGGAATACTCATGTAAATAATAAATTATATAACAAAAGAAAGAAATTACTTAATGCTTAAAAGAGGTCCCATTCTACTTACTTCTAAAGCGTGTTTAAACAGACCAGTAAAGAGCTCATTGGGAAGCTGAAGGCTGAATACAAATAGTAAAATAGCTACTAAAACAAAAACTAACTACAAATTTTTATTTAACTATGTCAGGAAGTTAAGAACTACTATCCAACAATGTTTGGAGCTAGTCCACAATAATATTGCCTGCTCTGAGCCAAAGGGAATAGCTAATATCCTAGATGACAAAGTTGGTGACAATTTTACTCCAACCACAGTACTAACTACTCCACAGATTCTACATCCCTTTAATTGCTATCCAGCAAGTCCTTTCAGCCTTCTCAAAAACTAAGAACATCATATATAGCCCCTAACTACATGCTGTGTTGCCTGATTATCAGTATTAAATATGGTTTATTTGAATCACTACTTAACTTCTTTAATCTAAGCCTAGTCACATTCCTGATGTCTGGAAAACAGCCACTGTAATGCTGTTACACAAGGGCAGCCCAACTATGGGCACTGGTAGATATAGACAATTAGTCTCACTAGCATCATATGAAAAGTTATGGACTGTATTATCTTATTTATCATTAATCTGAACATTTAAGCACTCTTAACCATGAACCCTCATCACTTTGATTTTGTCAAAGAAAGTTCCTGACTCTTTAACTTTTATTAATTTATTTGAAAAAAAAACACCAAAGCAGTGGATAGTTTTTATGCAGTAGCGTTGTCGCCTCCCAGTAAGACGCTGTCCGGTTCGATTCTCAGTTAGAGCGTGTTCTGCGTGGAGACATGCGTGAATGGGCCTACCTTCGTTGAAGGTTGTGCGTCAGGGCTGGTAACTCGGCATGTAAAAATCAACTACCAATCATTAGTGGACCGGAGTTCCACTGTGGCGACCCCTAACCAGGAAAAGCCGAAAGACACAACAACAACATGGAGAGCATAACTGGAGTTGGCCAAGGCCTTTGACACTATTCACCATGGAGGCATTATAGATAGACATATAAATGTGAATATTAATTCTTATGTTGTATGGTGGATAGCTAACTGGTTGTCTTTCAGGACCCATGTGGTTAGAGACACACATGCGACATCAAAAAGAAAAAAAGTTATGAGTGGTGTGTCACAGTGCTCATTGGCTGGCCCTGTCCTACGTCCTATTTGGCATTTGTTTTTCAGACCTTTAGGCCAATACTCCTGGCCTATGGTTCTCTAAATCTACAAATGACTGTAAACTATGTGTTGTTATTAAATCTTCCACTGACACACAATTGTTCCAACATGGGTTAGATTATGTTAACAATTTGTACAATAACGTTTTCAAATTAACTGTGAAAAAATGCAGTATAGTTCAGTTTGGTGCACAAAACATTTCTCCATACTATATAAGTGACATTGTCATAAAGAATCCAGGCACTCTTTTTGGAAAACCTTCTATCTTGCTCATCTAATTTCCAAAAGCATCTCCTATAGGACCAAACAACTTTAATTCCCCTTTTCTCATATCTCATCAGATACATTATTTAACATAATGCCCCTTTTGGTATGCATTTGTCCAAACATATCCCTCAATTTAAAAAGTCAGTCACAGCTGCTTGCTAAAGTAAAACGAAGGCTTGAAAGCTTTGATTAACTGTGATTTATTTGAAGCGCTTTTCATTTGCACAATGTACAAACTTCTTCAGAAAACAGTATAAAAATTTAAAAGTCATATAAATAGCCTCAGGTGTAATCATTTAACCAATCAAGATGAGGCAGAACTTCATTCACTTCTTCCTTAAAGGCACACAAGAAAACTAAAGATTAGATTAAATGCATATAATTTTCCAGGCTTGAATGAAACCTGTTTCGTAAGCAGTATTTTAAAATTAAAGAGCCTAAGAAGATGAATGAGTGACATTGTAGGTCTAGCATTTATTATGTATTTACTATATGTTCTTATGTATATATAATTTGTGTTGTTAGCAATTGGTTTTAAATTTTATTTAAAATTTTATTAATGATTATATGCTTGGTTTTAGTGATGTATCTTCACATGTACATATATTCTTTATGGAAGCGCATTTAGTTTTCTTGTGTGCCAATAGTATTTTCTCCATGAAGAAGTAGCTGGTGTACATGGGGAAAACCTATAAAGAGACAAAAATGCATCCTTCAGTTTGCAGCCCCTCTCCATCTTCCCTGCAAAAGTAGTTGTGCTTGCACCTCATTTCCTCCTGCTTTCAGTGTGAAAGAATGCCAAATCCAAGAAGTTTCAGCAAAAAAAAAAATTGTAGCCTTCCCCTCTACTACAATTTGATAATTTGGCGACATGCATTTTTCCAGAGCCCCTCCCAAAAAAGAACCATGATCCCTCCTAAGTGAGATTCACTCTTATGTACCGACACCCACATTCAGCTCCATTGCCATTGTTTTCATCACAGAATACCTTTTGTATCCCTCTTTCCAATGAAACGTCTGTCCTTGCCAATGAAGGCGAACAGACCACTATTTGAATAATTAACTGCATCTGTCCACAGAGGACGGTGTGGTCCCAACTCCATGGCACTTTGCTGCTGTAGACTGTGTTGTCAAACAGTGTGTGAAAGACACCTGCACCTTCAGTTTTCCACTGCAAGAATGTTGACTCCAACCTCACAGTCGGGGAGCTTGAAGCCCCCAGAGCTCTGAAAAGCAAGAATGACAATGTCAATAAGCAGCTGATAAGGGTGAGCTATTGTGGTCTGAAGCCACACAGTAACAACCTGTGGACACCATTTACGCCATCCTCCCAGATGATCCTGAGGCAACTGCCACGATTATCGCTATCAAAAGGATGGCTGCCCTACACCCACAGTCACCAAGGTTTTACCTACTTTCCAAACTCCATACAGCAGGCAACCATGATCACCCCATCATGCCTGCCTGTACATTACTCACATTTCATCTTTTCTGGATTGCCATGTGAGCTCATTGATTGAATCTATACATTCTTATGTTAAGAATATTAACATGCTATTTTGTGTACAACTAAAGCTGCATCATAACTTTGCAGACCTGCGTATAGTGCCATTATTGAGTATTATAGGCTAATAGCATGGCATGATGGCAGTCTAATGGGATATTTTTATTTAAATTAATGGAATTTAAATATAAAAATCCTGATCAGAGGCAGAAACCATGTCAAATAGCAGAGGAGATGCCTCTGAGCTCAGAGCAAACCATTTCTAATGAAAAGTTGCTATTTTACTTCAAAATTTAATTGTTTTGTCAATTCTTAAAACAAAATAACCAAAAATAATCAAAAAAGTCAATCTATCAAAGCTATTTAATTTCAAAAAAATTAAATTTGCCTGGCCGTCAAGGATGCAGAAGTTTGCATGTTTTTTAATAGCATCAAAGCTTGACAAGAAAAGTGAAATAATTCAGATAAACACTTCTTTATGCCATGGGCAAAGAACTGGAAGACATTTACATTTCAGTTTCATTTTCTGAAGGCCATAGTGTCAAATATGACTTAGCAATAAGTAAGCTCAGTGAACATTTGTGCCAAAAGGAAATATTATTCATGAAGGAGCATGCTATCACACATATATTCAGGTTACTTGAGAATTAGTGGAATGTTTGTCAGGTGTTTATATGAATTTTCTGAATGATGTGGGTTTCACCAAACAAAAGAGGAGCAAATTAGATATAAAATAATGACTGGTCTGGCTAATACTGAAGTGTCTGAAAAGTTACAGGTAGAAGTGAATTTAACTTTGGAAAAGGCAGTTTAGATTGCTAGGTAGGCTGAATTAGGGGAGAGACAAAAATGCAAATTTAAGCACAACAAATGTGCGCAAGGTGAAATGCAAACAAAATGGCAACTTCACTAAAAAAACATGCTAATGGTCAAAGTAAGAATGTGGATGAGAAGAAGAGTGAATGCAAATGAGGCAGATGCACGAGATGTGACTGCTCACACACTTGGTGGAAGCAGTGTACATGGCAGAAAGTATAAGAAGTGTATCATGATTATACATGTTGCTGTTACGTGTAAAACTAAGCTGGTAAAAGATGCGGCCACTGAAAATAAAACTGTAAAAGGTAATAAAACAAAACCAGCTCAAAAACAAAATAATCAACTTTTAATGGAAAACAGACGAAAAAAATACAAAACAAGCAACTAGTAAGCACTTTCATTCTAAAAAGAACTTCTTCAGACCTAGTTGCACTGACAAACATACACCTATATAAAAGTAATTAATCACATGACAAATCAATTACAATGGTTTAACCCTTTCCTCTTCAAAACAATTTAAAAATTATCCCTGTCGTTCACTCCTAGATAGACACAGGCATTAAGCCTTACCTGCCAAGAGTATTCTTTCCAATCCAATTAATCTTCTGCATCCCATCTTATATCATAATTAAAAACTTGATCAATTATAATAAACTTATAAATAGCAGATTCATTTGAATGCTTCAGAACTACATGCTTATGTGATAGTTGTAATCAGTGCAATCATATGCTTGTAGGAGATAGGATATATATTGAAGTTAGGGATTTTTTGATTAAAGTGCAGAAGAGATATGATTGCAAATCTAAGTATGTTGTATATATAGCTTTGTGCAGGCGTTGCCCTGCTTTTTATATAGGAAGAACAACTAGGAGCTTTTTTTAGCATGTATGAGCATATGAGGGTGGTAGATAAAAAAGAAACCAATAATGTACTGGCTAAGCATATATTTCTTTGAAAACATTACAGAGGCTGTTGGCAATTGTCATTCTGTGTACACTGCTTATCTTGTACTAGATAAATCTCTTGACACTATCCCCCATGCTGGTATTACTGAACAATTAGACAAGCTTATTGTAAACCCCATACATTGTCCACTGGATTGCAAATTGGCTATCCAACAGATCCTAGGTTGTGAAAGTTCTGGAAACTAAAATGAATATAAATTTGTAACTACTGGGGTGCTGCAGAGATAATTTCTGGGCATTTATTTTGCAGACATACAAGCCAATATCCCTGAATTCTGGTTGACCAAGTTTTCTGATAACTACAAACTGGGTACTGTTATCTGATCATCCACTGATACTAAACAGCTCCCACAAGGGCTGGGATATTCACATACATGGTGTAACAAAAGTGGTTTTAAACTAAATGAAAAAAGAGTAGCATAGTAGCATTTGACAGAAAGGCTGTTACCATCTCATATGTTATAAATGGTACTCCTCTTCAGACAGATATTGTCATAAGAGACCCAGGTACCTATGTGGATAACTTTCTCTCATTTGATCATCATGTTCCCACCACAGTCAGGGAATCTTCATGTACAAATCCAAGCATATTACTCAATTGGAAAGGCTCCAGAAATTTCTAACCAAAAAAATTAAATGCCTTAAATTTTTTAAATACCCCAACAGATTAGCATAACTCTCCTCATACTCTGTAGACTACACTAGCAAACAAGTCTCAGTAGGAGATAAGTTCCTACCTCAATGTAGTCCTAGCCTATGGAAAAAGATACTTTAGCTACCTTTAAGGCTAGTCACAAATTAAAATAAAATAAAATAACACCAGGGTTATCATGTGCAGCCCTATTTCATTTGTGATGTAAACAGTATTATGTGCTTGAAAAGGGTGGCAAAAACTTTTTTAGGTTTTTCTGCTTAAAGGTGTATGTGGTCAGGCATCTTATGGCCCCTGTGATCATGTGTCTAGTATGTTCATATGCTCCTATGTGCAGTTTGGACAAACCTCTGCCAAGGTTTCGTATGACACTGAGACTGAGATGTTCAGTGACAAAGCTATCCATTTACCTAGAAAGCCATTGATTGGGGCTAGCATTTGTCAAGAAACCCAATAACTTAGGCCACTTCCATGGTGAAGAGGGATAAAACCCTGACTAAAACACAGAAGACCTGGGATCGATTAGCAGCCCAGAGGACTGATGGAGAGGCAGGGAAGGGATGGCATGCCCTTCTTGGGTGATAGGGTGCTCAATTATATGCTCCCTAAGGGGAGGTGACGTCCAAAAGAGGAGAGTTGCCCTCAGAGACAATCATCAAAAATGGGGGGTGGGGAAAAGGAGTGAATAGAACATAAACAAAAAAAATACTCCTTAGACAGAAGCACAGACATGCTGTACCCTCAGGACCCCCTTAGGATCTACGTCTGGCCCCAGCAATGCTGGAGAAGGTCTGGAGAGCAGGAGGTATAGAAAATAAACTTAAGGAATGTTGTGTTGGCTCACTACCAGAAAACACAAGACACTGGAACACAAATGTGTTAATAAACTTTTTATTGGAACAACGTAGGTTTTGCAGTTACAAGAGCTTCTGGGCTAGCAGGAACCCTTCTTTAGGAGGTATTAAGATACTAATGTTAAAGACAGTGCTTAAATAATCACTTTTGTCTAGAAAGGGAAGTAGATCTTTTTTTTCCTGTTAGCTAAAAAAAAGACACGTGAAAAATGCCAGTGTGGAAATTAAGTATACTCGGATGCTTAGTATGACAACTACGCCTCACAGACAGACACAGTGTGCACAGTTAGAGCACTATATATTATGTGGTTTAGCTAACTGAAGTAAATAAAAAAGAAAGAAAGAAAGAAAGAAAGAAAGAAAGAAAGAAAGAAAGAAAGAAAGAATGAAAAAGAAAAGAGAGAGAGAGAAGAAAAAATGTGTTGACATGTCAGTCTAAGGTTCTGACAGATATGTATGAAGAGCAGCGTTACTGAACAAACGTTTGCTATACAATTAGAATTGTCTGAGCATTAAAGCTGTTAAGCTTATGTCTACTATTGTTCTGAACAGAATGTTACCTTTTTCTGAAAATAACTACTGTCTTGTCATGAATAAAAGACAGGTGCCAAAACACAAATGTTACAAGAAACAGAAACCTGAGAAAATGTATTTGTAAACGCTTGAAAGCTCATTCTGTTAATACATTTTCTTCATGTTTCTTTCAGCCATTTCTTTTCTTTTCTTGCCAAAACACAACTCCCAGCCATCTTACAGCTACTGCTAACTTTCTTTTCTACATTGTACACTGCTTAGGGAATTGGCTATCATAAGGGAAATTTCGAGTGAGAACAGGGCATTCTTTTTCAAAAATATGAATGCTGGCTTGAGGGGGGCCGCAAGGATATGTTCTTGGTTCCATGTTGTTTGGGCTATTGATGTTTGAGTTCCCAGTATGTGATAGCACTTGCCTTAATAAATTCACCAATGACTCTAAGGTGGGGGGGGGATTAGTTACAAATATGTATAATCATAATAAACTACAAGATTATCTAGACATTTTATTCAGATGGGTCACTGAAAATGGGATGCAATTTAATACCAAGAAATGCAATATGATGCATTTTGGTTCTGGAAATAACCATTATCTTTATAGTCTGAATATTGGAATTTTGAACTCAGTAAGTTCTGAGAGAGATTTAAGATACACGGTGAATGATGCTTTGGACTTTCATAATGATATCAAGACAGAGGTGAGGAAGTGTTATGGTCTTTTAAAAGACATCCTGAGAAGTGTATGTAGTAGACAGAGAGAACAAAGACTTGATTCTGTTTTTTATCTCTACTGGACAGACTATTATGGAATACTGTGGGTCTTTTGGTTGTTACAGCACTTGCCAAATAAATAGACAGAATCCTGAAGATGATCACTAGGTAAGTGTGAGGATTGAAAAATCTTGGCTATGAAGAGAGCTTGGAGACTCTTGTCCTGCACTTATTTACCTATCAGCTTTTGAGAGGTGACTTGCTTCTTGTGTACAAATCATACTAAGTCTCTCTTGGTGCCCCATTCTTGGGACACAGTATTGATACCAGGAATAACAATCTGTATGGGAGGCTGCCAGATGTTAAAACATCAGCTAAAAGTAGGTATTTTCATCATAAAGCAAAAACATTATGGAACTCTCTCCCTAAATATATAAGGGAAATCAGTAGTGTTGAACTAGATAAATTGTGTAGAAATTGTGTTTATATTCCTGATCTAACCTTTGACAGACTCATAAACTGCTCCTAGGAGTGCTGAGTTTAAATTCCTTCTGCACTGAACATTGAGATAAGCCAGCAGTTTAAATTCAGGGTAAATTCATCATAAAATCATGCATTACCAGAATAAATAATATTCACTGCCCTTTGGTATACATTATTTCTGCCCATTGTTAAGTTACATACGGGAAAAAGTTCTAAACAGCTACCGTGTCTCATAAAACCATAATCTAAATTAACTTAATTCCTATTCTTCTTCTTTGCAAAGTTGTGCAGAAGTGTCCTTGAAGAACCATAACTGTCATATTTGATACAAAATGATCAGACTGGGAAAAATGTACTGGCTTGTCAGTCATTTTGTATGTAACTGTGTGTCTATGGCCATTCATCCTAGTACTGAATGGTGGGCCTGTCTCATATATAACGTGTCTGTGGATATTTCCTGCATTTAATTAGATAAACCACATTTTTAGAACTGCATGCAAATGCACCATGTAGTTTAAAAATGCTGTTATATGATGTTGCAGTGTTGGCAGTATTACAAGTCATTTGGAATGTTTTGCACCTTGAATGATTGCAGGGTACTGTGCTATATTTTGGATTGTATTCTCTTCTGGTCTGTGTGCGCTTCTCACAAGAATATTCTTTAGATTTAGTGGTTATTCAAATGTCAGTAATGAGAGTACTACAAAAATGTTTCTCAACTTGTCATCTTCACAGAACATTGGTTGGAGGTCCCTTACGATTTTGTAGAGTATTTTTTAAGTTCTGGATCAGCGGTCTCCAACCTTTTTTGCACAAACGACCGGTTTCATGTAAGACAATTTTCCACAGACTGGCCATCGCATGCACATAATAAAGTGCATAATATTAATTTATTTATTTAACATTGGTTAAACGGGGAGGCCTGACTGGACTAGAAGTCCATTTTCAGGCAAGACCCGGGGAGAAAAGCTCCAAAGTACAACAAAAAGACAATTGGCAATAATTACCAAAAAAAAGTGTACATTCTGCTTAACAGCATACCATTGATCTACTATGTTTGAGAGGTACATAAACCTGATGGCAACCTTATTGACTTTAAGTTTCTAAGAGCAATATTGAAAATCTGTCCCTATTATTTGTTTCTGTCCAGTATACCGCTAAACTGTACAGATTTCCACAGAATGTCCAGATTTTTCCTTCATATTTTTGGTCTGTTTCTCATAACATTGCTGTTTTCTGGCAAATCATTGAGGTTTGAAGTCAGAAAACAATGACAGACAGTTGAGTTTCATACTTCATACCCTTTAGAAAATACATGCTAACGCAAAACCTGTATTTCTATCAACTTTCAAGAGCAGTACTTAAAAGTGTCCCTATTTTTGGCCCTTTGTCTCTACATTATTTTTGGCTTTGTTCAGATTTCTTGATCTAAGAAGTCGAGTGGTATGTGTCCAGATTTATTGTGCGAGAGGTTGAATGGTATGGTCGAGAGGTACGTAAACCTCACTGCTGCTGCTGCTGCCAGGGATCACTCTCACTCTTCACTCTCTCTCTCTCTCTCTCTCTCTCTCACACACACACACACACACACACACACACACACACACACACAGACACACACAGACACACACACACACACACACACACACACACACACACACTGCAGCCATTCACTCACACACACAGACAGAAACATACACACACACACACACACACACACACACACACACACACACACACACACACACACACACACACACACACACACACACACACACAGAGTCACTTCCTCATTCATACCTGCATTCTCTCACACATCGCTCTCACTCTCTTCTGATCTGTCTCACACAGTCACTCCCTTATTCATACATGCATTCATTCACACATTGCTATCACTCTCCCAATTTCTCACACACACAGTGACTTCCTCATTCATGTATGCATTCACTCACACATCGCTCTCACTCTCTCCCGATCTGTCTCACACACACAGTCACTTCCTCATTCATATATGCATTCACTCTCACATCGCTCTCACTCACTCCCAATCTCACACACAGTCACTTCCTCATTCATACCTGCATTCACTCACACATGCAGACTGAAACATATACACACATACACATACACGGACTCTTCTACTTTCATGCACGCATTCACTCACACACGTAGACAGACACATAAACACACTCATACACACATTTACTTTTTTGTTTCACTCCTGGCTTAATGGCACAGTAACAAATGATCCACAGCCCGGTGGTTGGGGACCACTAATCTGGACGATATGTCATCACTAGTGGAAGTCTGCCACAGGGGTTCTTCTGCTTATACTGAAGAAACTGTTCCTATGGTAGCTTTATTGCTCCCTGTATTGGCCAATCAAACTCTCTGGGAGCAGGGCTTTGAGCAAGCATGACTTCTTTCAGTTGTGCCAGTTGTTTGTTTCTTTCCGTCACACTAAAACTAGGGTGGTGATATCAAAGTGCTTGACTGTAAATAAATGACTACTTTATGTGTCTGAGATAATTACTACTTGTGTGTAGATACAGCTGTCTGTAAGATAGTTTCCTGTAGACAAATGTCTTTAATATCCTATTGTGTATAGAAATCTCAGTATCAAGGAAAGCTACATTTGAAGTTGAATACTCCAAGGAGAGTTTAGTAGATGGTGGAATTCCTTGTGGGGAATCCATGGTTTATTTCCACTTTATCAACAAATTGTCAATAAAATGGAAATAAGTGAGTGGTCTGTATCTGCAGTGTTACATTCTGGTGCCAGCTGCAGTAATCATAGTCTGAACATAAAATTTCCATTAAAGATAAAATTGTTATGTGTCAGAATAAGCTCTATAAGTTGTCTCACATTTTATATATATATATATATATATATATATATATATATATATATATATATATATATATATTTATTTATTTATATGTAATATATGTGATAATAGCAGTTCAATACATATATATATATAATTGTGTGTGTATGTGTGTGTGTGTGTGTGTGTGTGTGTGTGTGTGTGTGTGTGTGTGTGTGTGTGTGTGTGTGTGTGTAAATGTGCTTGTACCCTTAAGAATGTATAGTACCCATAATGCATATAGCCTTCAGGTTGTTCTGGTGGCAAATGCTTTTTCAGTATGCTGCAATTTTGTGTGAAATTAAAGCTGCATCATAACTTTGGAATCCTAAGTCTATGGTCATTACTGAGCCCCAAAGGCTGATGGCATGACACACATCATCTCATTGTATAAGGTAACCCTTACAGTGATGGACTAATGGCACTTCAGTATTTTTAGATAAACAAGAAATTAAACACCCTGTCTCCCCCCTACACATACACACATACCACACACACTCACTCACCTACCTATATGGTAGCATTTTCTCTCAACCTACATGATTTTTTTTCATTTAACAGTAGTTTTTCTTCAGTGAGTCAGTGGAAAGAATCATCATAGGATCATGGGTTCCATTTTTCCATCCTCTTTGTGGGATGGGTATAAAGAAAAGTGAATCTTTTTTATCTCATTCAGTGACAGATGCCAGAAGCTTGTAAGTGTTGTATAGATGACTGGTTGATGTTGAAGAGATCAAGCGACATTTGGCTGACTGATTCTGGGGACACAGTTACTGCTCCAAAACTTTCCCCATCCCTCCTCATTCTCCTATGACTTCTTTTCACCTCTCTGCGCAATACTCCCTTCCTCTCTCTGTATCTCTGTCTTTCACACACACACACACACACACACACACACACACACACACACACACACACACACACACACACACACACACACACACACCACACATCTCCTGCATATGTCTCAACCTTCTGGCACGAGAAATCTGGACAAAGCCTAAAATAATGGTGAGACAAAAGGCCAAAAGAAGGACAGATTTTGAATATTCTCTTATAAATGTAGAAAATTAGTAGAAGACCAGGATTTGTGTTAGAACACAATTTTCTGAGGGATATGAAGTCTGAAACTGAAATATATGCTATTATTGACTTCAATCCTAAGTGATTTGCCAGAAAAACAACACATTTTATGAGAAAAGACAAAATATGAGGCATAAATGTGGACATTTTGTGAAAATCTGTACAGCTGAGAGTTGTCTGTCTACTGATTTGATTTTTTTTTTTATTTTTCAGGTTCATTCTAAAGAGGACATTAATTCAAACTGTCAGTTTTAACCTTCTTTTTTCATTTACAGACTGTACTCATAACCCGTTTATGTTTTGTTTCTAGGCCTACACCAAACAGTGTCTTGTAATTTAAACTACACCGCTACATTAATCACTAACTATTCCAATTATTTACCTGCTTCTTTCATACACTGTTACTCTCTCTTCACTTCTCATGTCATACCTCCCTTTCATGTCCTGGCTCCAATTTCTCTCGTTTTCTGTACAGGTATCAGTGCACTTACATGGATCATTGATACTTGTTTTAAATTGTTGGAAAACACAACCTTTTAACTATTGTAAAAGTCGTGTATAACTACAGTTTGTATACTTCTCAGGAAACAGAAGTTTTAAGCTAATGTTTAATTGATGTAAAGGTTGTAAAACCAAATTTTGTACTTGTATAATCTTTGAAATGCAGTTTTTCAATCTTTTGCTTTTACGCCTTCTGCACCCACGTCATGGTTGTAAATGGTCCAAGGACCAGCCCACCCAATGAACAAAGAATAAATACATACATAAATAAGTGTATGTTGATACTAACAAAAATATTAATTTTAAGCAGCTAAACATGGTAAAGTGTAAATGCTTTCCTCTCAGTTGTTTAGGTAAAATGCTGAGAGAACTGCCTAAATGAGAGAGACAGGATTATGATCTTTTCTAAATGGATAGTTGTGGCAATAATTTATGAGCAAGGATAAAACACTGAAAGAGCTGCACATGTGGTTGGGAGGGTTTTGACTGCATGAGCGATGGAAGCTCTTCTGAGGGTAACTTTCTTGTCTTCTTTCATGAACATTCATTTTAAGGATGATTGAACCAAATAAAACATTGTTTAGAATTTCTACTGCCTGTTACACTAGGACAACTGCCATTTACGTTTCAGTTGTTCAATTGTTATAAAACTTGAAATAAAAAAGCTTTATTTTATATATATGTGTATATATATATATATATATATATATATATATATATATATATATATATATATATATATATATATATATATCTATATATATATATTTGGGTCTACCTGAAAACGCCAAAATCGCAGATCGCTGACAACACCGA
>NC_056738.1:349042248-349119748 GCF_019279795.1 Protopterus annectens | reverse complement strand
GCTGGCACTAAGCTGTGTTGCAGATGTCCTTCATGATATCCTCTGCTAACTGTGGTCTTTGTATAGCTGTAGTATGGACATTTTAGCACATTATGTAAGAAAACCTGCAAAAGGAACTGAAGATAGATTGTTAAGTAAGCCAGGATGTGTGATTATTTATTGTCATGGGCCATTTCAGAGTGTGTTATGTAACATATTACACTGTTATGAGAACTGGACTTATTTTCTGCCACTGTGGGCAAACAGATTAGACTACTGATACATTTTGTAGAGTGCACTGAAGTAGGTGCAAGTAAAAATGAGATATAAGACTCTGAGGGCTGTAATCACATCTGTACTACACAGACTGATGCAGCACACAGCTGCTTCTCCTGTTTTATGCCTACAAGAGTGCAAACATGGGCAGAAGTCTTAAGTTCCACCTCCACAATTGAGGACTGCCCATCATAAATCACCAGCTATCTTGTTACCAAGTATCAGTGTTATATAAAGCAAAATTTGTCAGCAGCTATACAATATGAACCAGTTGGAAACATATGAAGCTACAGACAGTAAGAAAGGGTTTTAGCTTGGGTAAAGTCTCATCCACAGTATGCTGCTTGAAAAAGAATCTGCTGCTTGTGTCATGTGATTGCTGATACAGGTTGAGGGTGGGCAGGTAGCTTTGCAAACAGATCCAATGTCATGATTCTCAAAACAGGATGAAACAGTTTGTAGTAAAATAAACACTTCTGCTCATAGGCTCCTATTAAGCTTACCCCCAAAGGAGATCATCGAGAAGCTCAGCCATATCACCCAATTCTGTGGAAAACTAGCAATGTCTCCATTAAGTAGACACATATCCACACAAAAAATCTGCAGTCTCCCATCCAGTCATCTAGACTGGCTTTTAAGGTTTATGGGAAGTACTCTGCTTGATAGGTAAGGGCAGCCTGTTCCACAAAAGGGGGATATGTTGGGTTAGGTATCTGTCAAGCCATATAAGGAATGATCTCTTTTAAATGTTTCCTGTCCTCTGAAATTTATACTTGTATAGTATCTCAGTCTTGGTCTGACTTAAGTTTTTCTAGTATTTGATTACTGAATTGTTCTTGCACCTTTGGAAAAGTTTTTGTGCTGCACAGCATTTCTGTTCCATATTATTATGTACTTTTTGCCGTTTTCTTTGCAGTTGTCTAGCATCATCTATTTGTTTACTAAACTCGAGATCTTTTCTTGCCAAAAATCGTCTGAAAATGAATCTTCCAAGCCAGGCCCTCTTAGTTAACATATGTAAATATGTAAGCAAAGAAATGAATGCTGCTTAAAATGCTATGCAAAAAATTCATATGTTCTTACTAAGATATTGATCTGTAAGTATCTTTAGCAGACTAACCATGCATTCCCAATGAGTTTCTAGCTGTAGCAGTTTAGTACCAAGGCCCCTGTATTTTGTGGAAGTCTTGTATAACTCTGTGTGAAATAATTCTTTAGTATTGTGTGAGAACCCTTTGTACAGTAAGTATAAATAACCATAACCCTGAAGCAGGTATTAACATGTTCCACTTGGGGGGACCTTACAGTTTCCTAAAAATTAATTCAGAAACCTAGGGGAAAGTGGAATGCTCAGCCTTATGCACTAAAAACAAAGGTGCTATCTGTTATACTACTGAGACTGTTGCTCAT
Source organism: Protopterus annectens (assembly GCF_019279795.1). Lineage (NCBI taxonomy): Eukaryota > Metazoa > Chordata > Ceratodontiformes > Protopteridae > Protopterus > Protopterus annectens. The sequence goes on along the minus strand of NC_056738.1, from coordinate 349,118,083 downwards.
GGCATTAAATGTTTCAGTTTTACTTCGGCTGGACAAGGACCAGTGTAGTTATCAGTAGTTAATAGTTCTGTGGAAGAATCCTTCATCAGGTGACCTCTCATAATCCTAAACACACCATTTTTTCCCTTGTTCATGACTCCCGCACTTGGCAGCAGGGGAGATTTTACAATATGTGCGGTAGAGGATAGGAAAGATAGCATGGAAGCCTATCTTCTCAACAGGTTTGACAAAGACAAACTGCTCCAATATCACAGTATGAGTGGTGCAACCGGTAACACACTCACCTTTGGTGTATAAAGCTGTGAGTTCTATTCCCACACCAGGTTGATCAATTGCCAACACTGTAATGCATCATAAGGGGGGTGCTGCACACTTGTGTGTGTGTCATCCTTCAGAGATGTTAAACTGAGGCCCCATCTGCTTGAGTTGGTGATAGTTCAAGTGGATGTAAAAATCCCCTAGCACCTATTGCAAAGAGATGGGGAAGTTCCCTGGACAAATTTCCCCTAGTAATACAAATACCACCATGGGTCTCCCCTGAAAAAATGCTACTAGCCTAGTGGGACTAACCCAGTCAACAAAAGATAAGTAAAACATGTGCTCAGCAAAAGGTCACCCAGTGATATAACTTCTGATAAAGAAGGCAAGATAGGAGTTGCATCTCTTAATTTCAGTGACTTAGCCTGAGGCATGTGGCTGAGACTAGCCTTTCTGTAACAGTACCACTATATGAAAGGAAAGTTCTCCCTCTTGTGGCAAAAGGAAAAAACATGCAAGTCCAATCTTGCTAATGTGTTCTACCAAGGAAATCTTAAAAGCCAAATTAGTTGAGAAATGGGCTGATGGAAGACATGTATGCATATGTATTTCACTGCTCTGTACCTCCAGCAGTAACCTTTCCAGTCAAATTATGCTTCAGAGAAAATCATGCTAGTATTATTTCTTCTTTTTACTCCTAAATTTATTTTATTGTTGACCTGTAAAATCTAAATGAGCCTATGGCTTTTTTGCAGAGACTACTAGGACAGCATTTATAATGAACTTTTACTAGAAATGTAGTGATACTCCTTTGATCTTTATCAAGTACCACAGGTTTCTATTTACACATATGATTTATTTGTTTATTTATTTATTTATTTATTTATTTATTTATGTATTTATTTATGTTTTTAACTGAAGTAGTGGACTGATCCACAAAAGACCCATTTCAGCCTTTGCCTAGGAAATGCAGTACAAACAGAAGATGCAGTTATAAGGTAAAATGCAGTAAAACAAAGAGGCAAAAGTCTAACACAACAAAGGTGTGGAAGTGGCATTACATGTGAATATCACAATTACCCCCTGGAATTTATTAACAATCCATAGACTTCCCATGAAGCCTACACAATGTTTACATATTAGCGCTATGAGCAGCAGCGCTAATTGCATATGCATACTGCTCATCGCGCTTACATAAATACAAGCATGAATTCATAGGCATAATACATATATCAGGAGGAACACCCTTGAAGGGAATTCTGCACTCTCATATTCTAATGGTTATATTCACCATATGTAGAGATGTGTGGCCTTACAGATTTGGGAGAAGACTGTGCCATATGTAATACCCTTGCCTTTACACATTTATCAGCCAGAGCAAATGGTATACTGCCATGTAATCAAAACATACTGTATGTCCATATGTATTGTGCAACATATCAAAGGGTAATACTGACATGATGGTGGTTGTTGTATAACATCAGTACATTCACACACATCCCCCTATACTAGAATTGAACCTCAAGCTGTACAACTCTTCCAACTAACAATATGAGTATGAATCACATGCTCCACAGTGGAACTGTCAACTCAGTATTGGAAGTTCACCTATGTGAGCTCATTATATCAGATATAGTTTACGTGGCATAATTTTACAGATAACTATATAAGGAGGAGGATTCTGTCACTCTTTATGGACACAAATACATGCTGGAAATTAGATCCACAGCCAAAACCTAAATTTATTCCCATATAAAGACAATCAATATTAAGCGCTTTTTGTTTGATCTATGTTATAAACTTCTTCAGATAAAAACTCCAGGTTTCACAAACATTTAAATAGGTTAAAATCATGTGATTATAATCATTTACATGCTTAACTGTCAAACAACTAAGTATAGAAATGGATTTATTTACAAAAACAAAAACAAAAATGAATTGTTTTACAAAGTGAATTATTCATTAGTTATTTAAAAGTCAGACTTTCATATGTGTTATTTTAAAGTAATTAGATGTTTCAAAGGGTTAATTTTGTTTGACAATTAAGAATGTAAATGACTATAATCACATGATTTTAACCTATTTAAATGTTTGTGAGACCTGGAGTTTTTATCTGAAGAAGGTTGTGGATCTCGTTTCCAGTACGTATTTGTTGTTTTGCAGTTGGTGTATTTACTTTTGGTCACTCTTTATGGACACCTTAGAACTGTGGGGGATGTTATTTATGCAGAGCAGTTAAGAACACAAATGCTTGCAGTCACTCAAACCTGGTTTTGAACACTTGACTAAATGTTCAGATACTCATCACAATAATGTGTTCAATAAACATGCCACAGTACAAGTGTATCTTCACTTGTGATATGTTTGTCCATGTAAAAGCATTACATTGTGTTAATGAATCGAGGAATATGTGTCCCTGTAATGACTTTGAAATAATATTGCTGTATGCTGATTATCAGACAACATTGCCTGATGCTAGGTATACCCAAAAACACCTGTGGCATGCTGCTATTGTCACTGTGATGGCACAACAAGAAATATGTACATATGGATATAATCACTTATTAGAATAAATGCCTTCCTAAGGCAACAACATATATTACATTGTCTTATGTCCTCAGTCGTGAGGAGTTGTCTTACTACAGTTGGTATGGAAGGACATTCTAATCAGTTGACAGCATCAGTATTCAATACAGTATTTCTAAATGAAAAATTAGAATAACCTCTTGTAGGTGGAAACGACAGCTAGACGTTAACACAGCACATGTGGCTGACAACACTGTCAATAACATGTACATTGATTGCAATCAGTGATATTAGGATTTTAACTGTATCCCTAACATCACCAGCTGTAGACAGTTTACTGAAACACAAGCGCCATGTGTAACACAGCAGATTTCAATGGCTGACATCATCATTGTGTATTACATATGTTTCCTCTAAAAAAATGGCTGCAGAGTACAAGCACACTGTATAGCTATACATCATATATATATATATTTTCAGCCTGTTCTCCACAGTAAGAGGAAGAAACACACACTCACAGAAGATAAGTCCTGTATTTAAACTACCCACTTACACAATCTACAAGTAAGGGTATAAGCATGCACCACAGAAAAAGCCTGACTTCATGTGAGCCAGACTGCATGTTTGAAGTCATGACTGTCTTGCAAAGCAAAAGTGTGTGCAAAACTCATTTTCCAGACATGTACTATTCTAAATATTGTCAGTACAAATGTGTGTAAGACACTCCTCCATCCACAGTCATGAGGTTCTCACTGCTGAGCTCGAACTTTCTACCTATCTACTCAAACAATCTATAAGCATGCACCACAAGAAAGGTCAGTCTTTAAGATTGTGATAGTGCTTTTTGGAAAGGATTACCTCATCAGTACGTGTTGCTGGACATAGGGAAAAGGAAATGTGGGATTCATTTGGCCATGTAAATGTTTCTCAGAAATGGCACTCAAATGAGCACGGCTGTTGAATGAATCCTCCATTGATGCCATGGTCCCACCATCACACACAAGTTGACTGCTGTGAGAATAAAACCCCCTACCTATCCAGTCACACAGTCTAGAGGACACAGTACTTAATGCAAACTCCACCACAGAAATCTGACTTTGACACTATGAGAGTGCACTTTATAGAGGATGACATAATTATTGTGTTGTAGAGAAGATGACGGTAGGAGGATGGTGTTATAGTGAAGTGGACTCCTCTTCCAGTGTAAATGTTTCTCTACATTCCTAGTTGAAGGAGGACAACAGTATTTAGGGTTACGCTTACCAACTCTACACCCAACCCCTCATATAAATATCCACACATACAAGCTGATTGCTCTGAGATTAGAACCCCCTTATCTAGCTAGTTACACCATCTAGCAGACACAGTACTTAAAGCAAGGGCTACCACAGATGTCCATCTTCTACCATATGAGAGTGCACTTTAAAGAGGATGACATCATTGGTGTGTTGCAGAGAAGATGATGTTGGGAGAGGGTGTGACAGTGAAGTGGACTCAGCTTCTACTGTAAAAGTTTCTCCAGACTACTAGTTGAGTGAGACCAGGAGTACATAGAGTCATGCTTACCTGATTCTACAACCAACCCCTCACACTAACACACACAAGCTGTCTGCTGTGAGAATAGAACCCCCATTCCTACTTACACAGTCTAGAGGACACAGTACTTAATGCAAGTGCCACCACAGAAGTCTGGCTTCAACAGTATGAGAATGCAATGCACATAGGATTAGGTTTCTCATTTTATGTCAGAGAAGATATTGCTGTTGCATTTTTTGGGCAAAGCCGTGTTTGTTATTGAGAACAAGAAACGACAGACCTGTTGATATTCTGGCATCAAAGGTAAGTGTGCTTACTTACTGAGCTACTGACACAGGCTAAGAAAGTAATAATTTGATCCAGTGGGATTTGAACTTATGCCCACAAACATGGCAGTGGCATAATTAAAGATGCAGTCTGTGTCTTTACTTAATTTGCAGGGTGAGTCTTCCTCGACACTTATGTTTTCCTTCCCAAGTACTACACACCTTACAGCCACAAACAGTCAGTTTCAGATTAATGTACTTAAAAAAACACCCTGATAACACATATTTATTCATTAATTCATTTCAGTATTAGCTACTGCATGACTACATTAGATGGTTACAGAAAACAAGGCAGTTAAGGTGCCTTGGGTCCATAAATTTACAAACACTGGTTAAAATGGCAATTTTCTGTTGACAGACTGAGAAAAGACGCACATGGAGGCTTCCAAAATAGCTGGGGCATAAGGGGTTGAAGGCTGATGCATGCAGAATGCTTATCTTATATCCTTAAGGTAGTAAGTTAATTTTACCATTATAATCAAAGCAGTTATTTGCTGGAATTTTAACAGCAACTCTTTCAAGCCATAATAAACAAAAAACTATTAGTAAATGCACTTGCAATTGCAAAGTGATTGATAAATTACTTTTACTAAGGGATTACATAAGTATATGAACTATAAACATTTTCAAAACAGAGACTCTTGGGTACGGAGATAAAAATACGTTATATCAAATGCAAATATGTGTGCAAAAAATTATATGTACAAACAGAGATAAAATTATCAAACATACTACTGTAGCAAATACACACTTGACTTGTCAAAGTATGACATTTACATTAAAACAAAATAATACTTGTACACGTCATCATTGGAAATGAGCTAAAATGCACTGATTTAATTTCTACAGACCTCTTAAGTTAAATACTTTAAGACTATACCAACCAAATGACCAACAAACCAACCACCTGTGCAAGAGTTCAGCAGATCCTTTTTGCAAAGTGACAAGATAAGGAATTACCTTTCAGCCACTGAGGAATATGAAATGAGCAAGAAACTTTTCTGTAGCACTCACTGGAATTTGGGGCCAGAGGCTGCATTATTCTAAGCAGCTATAAAAGACATAGTCTAGCTATTTCAATGCTTAGCTTTGGAAGAAAAAGACCAGCATGTAATGGTAACAGAAGGCATCCAAATTCTTAAAGCCATCCACCTCAGTGTTAACACTATCCACTATCATTCCCCAAAAGGAAGAAATCTGTCTTCTTGAAAATCAAATTATAGTAGTAATATAGAGCTTAAAATGCTGAGCTCCTACATTATGAAGGTACACAACCCCCTGACACCTAGCTATCCCAGCAGTAACATGGCCAGTATTAGTCATGAGAATAAAAAAAATGTTTTGAAATCAGAAATACTGTTTTAATAATTAAAAAAAGTGTCTGATACTGGGAGCACTCATTCTTCCAGTGTAAACTCTAACACCAGTGAATACCTTATCCACTAGTATCAGTCTGGAAAAAAAAAGAAAATTATACTTGTGTTTTTGAACCGTTGAACCTATAATTAAAGAAAAAGGTCTGTTGTTACTTTTCAAACCCCACACAACACTGCTGCTCTGCCACCCCTGAATAGTACTTATTATGTCATTTGTTTATTTATTATTTTAGATGCTGAACTTGGTAATGGCTACATTCCTTGAGTAACAGCTGTTAAATTAAGTGCTGTATATATTACATGCAATGCTATTTAACAGGCATTTTGAAATGGATATAATTTAGAAAGTTATATTGACTACCCTGTCACTGCTTTGTGACAGTTGAGTATCAGACTATATTTCCGCGGTATCAGTGGACTCGAAAGTGGTAAATGATGTGTGCCGGCGAGAATCAGCAAGGATTTACTGTGGTCTGGGGTAGAGTTGGAATCGCTGTGGGAAGGTTTGAGGTACTGCCTGGTCAAGGACTTGTGCTACCATCCATAGGTGCTGGAGGGTAGCGAATGAAGGCTCTAGCGTGTCAGCACCCCTTACCACCCACGGATGAATTGACAGAGCTTGGGGTAAACATAGGCCTGGCACTTACTGATATCAGGTTACGCTGCTTCCCACCTACTCCCCAAGCATTACAACAGGAGGATAGTGGTATCCATACCTTACTAACTGTATCCTACTCGCCCCTATAACTAGAGTTTTATTATTAAGAATAAGTCTGCCCTACCCATTCTAAGCCCATACTCCATCTTCTGCCCCAATAGCATTAGCATTACCCCTATATCTACCTCTGACCTAGCTATTACACCCTCCCTCCCACCTAAGCAGCCATCACTCTCCCCTATCCTATGATCTCCTCCCTCCTTCCTTATGCTCCCCTGAACACCACCCTTCACCCTATCTACCCCTCACTCCTACCTTTTAGTGCTCTATTCTTTACACACTCTACATTGCTCACTCCACCCCTACAAACACCCCTCCTCACTCACAATATACCTGCCACCACCCTGCTCACTCTATCTGCCCCTCTCACTCTCCCTAAACACTGTCCAGTGAACATCTGTTTTGTAACACTACCTCCCTATACTACTCGTCCAGCCTACCTCCCTTTTACTTTCCCTTCCTCACCCTCTTCTGTTCTCTTACTCTAGACTTCCCTCTCACTCTACCTGCTTCCCCTTCTTCCTCACTCCTCCCCCCCCCAACCCCCGGGCCTTCCCACTCCGCCCTATCTGTTTGTTAACCCTACGCCCCTTATACCTGTCTTCTCCTCCCCAAATCTCCCATTCCCCCAATATTCTCTCAGCATCCCACTTTCCTCCAATCCCAACCCCTACTACCACTAATAATCCACTCCCTCCTTCCTATCCTCTAATTAAAAGATCACTTCCCCCCAACACCCACCCCTTCTCCCCTTCATCTGCCCCCTCCCTCTGCTCCATTCATTCTCACTACCATATTAACTACTTCATCCTTTATCTCCACCTACTATATAACACTACAAACTACCACACCAACCATTCATCCAAACACACACACAAACTATCCATACATATACATACTATAACTCAAAACACACCTAAATAACTCATATCTCTCTCTCCTGCACCATACCTAAATTCTATCATAACCATATCATCAACCACTCTCTCACATTACATACACTATCCTCTTTACCCAAACACAATTTGCTCCTTCCCCTATCCATAACTCTCTCATTCTCTCCTAAACTAAATTCACTCTAAATAGAAACTTCAACCTCAACAACTAAAACCTTCAAAACTTCTCATAGCACTCATCTTAATCCAAACAATCATTATCTCATCTCTCCATCCTCCCATTTCCAAAATAAAATCTACTAAACTCTCTACCGAGTTCATTCTGAAACAACTAAAATATCCTTTCCAAGAGACCGAAAATTCACTAACAAATCTACCTCCCTCCTTATACAACCTACAAACAAAGGAGACAAAGATAAACCTTAGCCAAAGCTGACTACACAAACCAGAACAACAAACCATACTAGAAAAAATAACACTAAAATAGACATTACAATAGCCAAACTATCCCTCAATCCACATAATAGCCAAATAATACTCAATATACAGCAAAAACAACACAAAATAACCCTCCAAAACCCACTGAATAACTATATTACTAGTTGCAGCTTCCACTATACTTAAAACAACATTAATTAGGCAAGAAGCTAATACCCACACAACCCACTACTCCAATTTTAGTCAACATAACTAAACTTATATAACTGAACCCACATCAAAACTATACTGTCCAAACAAGAACAAAATCAACAAAAAAGAATAAAAAAAACCAAAATATCAAATACCAATAACCCTGGGATCCTATAAAACAAACCCACAAAATATAAACTAGGGCTACCAAAACCAACACTACCAAAACCACTAACACTGGATCTAATAAACAAACCCCCCAATCTTGACCACTTCGTAGAACAAAATTATGACCTAAAAAAGTCTTCCTACCCCTTCTAGTCCTTAGAGTGAACTAAGCCTGAAAAACCCTGCCATCCTTTGCAGCTCCTGCAAAGATCTGACGCTGTTTCCCACACCTCATCTCCCTTCAATACCTGCGGCTTCATGCATGCATGACCACTTCCCAAACAAATGGTTTTAGCAAATGGCTTTGGCACAACACTAAACAACTTATGATTAAGCCTCCTAAAAAATGGATAACCACTAGAAACTCAACCTGACCAAACTAACAAATGCCAAACTAAAACCTGACTAAAAAGAAAAAAACAATCCTTGACTAAAAAGGAGACAAACCAAAAGAATACAAACCAACTCAAAACCACAACCCAAGAAAATCCAGAAAACAATAAATACAATACTATCCCTACTAAAAATGGAAAAAAATTCCTCATAGCCCAACCAAAAATTCTGGAATACAATAAACTAGCTACTGCTAATAAAAACTACCCCTCCCTCACCAACATAACTGCTAGCCCCTGAGCTTCTTCTTCACCCTTAACTACTTACATCTCTACTGCTCCCCCCACCACCATTTCATCTCAAACCTATACCCACATCACTGACCCCACCACTACTACTCAACTAAAAACCTCCACCATTCCCACAAGCAACAAAACAGCAGCACATCCCTTCCCACTTCAGCTAAAGTTAAAGCATACCCAAATCTTTTTACTAATTAACAGAACCATTAAAGATCTCCCACCATTCCTTCAAAAATCTCTAAAATCATTACATCCACTTTCAAAGGTGGGGATTCCTATGAATACCAAAAACCCTCTATTATTCTTTCTTCTCCCACAAAATCACTTAAAAATGATTCCTCAAAAAACAACCAATTACCTCCTCACCACTAAAAAAATCATAATAACTTAAACTCTATTCACCAATCATAAAATAATCTATCCAATCACCTCTACAACTACTTATTGAATATCATAATCACTTTCAAACAACACCTCAACTATCCCAGCTTTTTGTAGATCCATTAATCACAACCAAATAAACAATCTACACCTCTAACCTTTCCTTTTTGTAGATTCCATTTTTCTATATTCATATTCGACACCATACAACCTTTACTTCCTACCTTCATACAAATTACATGGGCTAATAATAATTGGAGCCTTTCAGAGCTCCTACCATCCCTCCTAGCCAAGCTCAGCTATCCTGGAACAATAATCTTTCAGATGACCTCCACATCCTCACCCCTCCATCATTCCCAAGGCCATCTATCTACTTGCATTCAATATGCTTGTCCTAATGACCCACATCACCCTCACCCTTCTCCTTATTGTAAACCCACCCAAACAATCAAACTCCTTTCATTAACTACTCCCAACTTCATTTTACTACTAAAAAAACCCAAAAAAACTAAACTGTATCTTCAAACCTACACACCCCATCTCTCCTTAACTTTTAAACACATTCTCACTGCATGCCCTACCAAAACCCCTCCCACCAAACCCAAACTCCTCTTTCAACATTAACTACTACCATCTAAATTTGACTCCTCAGATCAATCAACCAATAACTATTGACAACTAGAGACAACACTGTATAGCATATCAAAATACCATAAAAACAATATAAGAGAAAAACTACCATAGCCAGAACGCATCTCCTTCTACACTACTTTATGCTTCCTATATATACACAAACCTATCTAAATCTCATCAATAAACTAACATCAGCCTATAATACACATTGCCTAGCATACATAACAAACTCCCATATAAATAATACACCACTGCAAAACCTCCACCACCTGATGGCCCCATATACCTCAAAATATTATTCTATACTGGCAGCCTATAGCTCCTCAGAAAGCCCTGCACCACCCTGGCAACACTCCTATGCTCCACACCACATCAAGCCTAACAACCTAAACCCTCACTCCTTATCAAAAACAAAAACTTCTCAGTCAAACCTATCAAACGGAGGAATACAAAATCTCCATCTCAATTTCTCCAAATACTCCTCTACTGCTCTCTTCTCCAACCTCCCCTCCCACCTTGCACCTCCTAACCTATATATTAAAACAAAACCTACCTAACCAACAACTAACCAACTTGCTCCTCACCCACCCACAACTTTTGCCTGGCATCTCCTACCTCCCATCTCTCTATGCACATATCTTTCATCTTCTTTCTCTATGCTTTTTACCTATACCTACCCTTTACTAAGACATACCCTCTTTATCAACTTCTTTTTTCTCTCTAATCTACTACATTGCCTATTTTATATAACTCTATCCAACTATATTACTCTAACATTATGGTACTCTATATCTAGCACTACCCCTTTTACCTTATCTTTCCTTATCTCTATTCAAATGTCCTAAATACTGTATTTGCTTTGTATGTCTTTACATTCCATGCCTATTTTCTATTCCTATTCTAAATATTCTGTATCACTGTCATCATGAGTGATAGTGTATGTGTTTATTGTTTTTGTTTATTTGTTAGTATGTATAGAATTTAGTTTCTTTCCATGCCTACTCCTAAATATTCTGTATCATACTCAGTCATCAAGCGTGAACATGTGTATGTATTTGAAAATTACTGTAATTATCATCATGTAGTATAGCGAGCTTTTTTCTCCGGCCCTCCACTGAAAATGGACATGTATCCAGCTGGACCAGCCCGGTTAACAAATGTAAAATAAATAAATAAATAAAGTTCTTAATTTGTTTTGCCTACACTGCAATTGTGCCTTCTTTGCAGCCCTGCTTCCTGCTTGTTGTTACTCTCATTGTAGAATTATGTCTTGAAGAATAATTGCAGTAATACAAAATCACTATTCACGACAGAAGTGCATGTTTGCACAATAACTGTGATCTATGAGATGGAGACATAAGATGATTGCTGGAGTCTGGCATAGTGTAATCCGGAATTATCGCTGTATTTATTTATGTATGCATTTATTTATTACATATAGATAATATTATAATATATAACTATATAATAATACATATACATTATAATAGTTATGGTATTATAATTTACATAATTATTGTGACAAAAGGAGGTACTGCCAGCCCAGCTAGCTGGAATTTTGTAAATAATTATATGCTATTGTTGAATAACAAAATGATTTATATAAGATGCTTGTGTTACAAATATATTAGAACTGCATGTTGTGTGTGTATATCAAACTGCTTGTACAGACGTGTGTGTGTTAAAAAGGTATTTGTGAAATCCTTGTGTTTAAAATGGATCCATAGTGTGCCCTACTAGAAGAGAACAAAAATGTACATGCACTATTGTAACTGTTTAAATGCATATATTTCAAACTTCAGAAAAATAACTGACAAATTATTTTATGGCTAGGCCATAAAAGATGGTAGCTCTCAGTTTTCAATGCAGCAAGAGATACAATGTCTGTACTAGGAAACTTTATGTATTCTCTTTAGGGTGAACTAGTCACTAGTCTTGAAAGTATGAGGGAATGCAATTGTTTTATGACTCCAGCATCTGTCAGAGATCTGACGAGAAGACCTCGCTGTTATATTTTCATTGGTACATGCTAAATACTGCCAGATTCAGCAATGGGGGTTTTGGCCTGGGGACCAGAAGTCAGATGACAAGAAGTGATGTCATTTTACAAACTATCCCAGCAGTAATATTTGAGATATTATTCTGAGAAGTCTCTTGGTGAGACAGAGTATTCTGTATTCTGTCTTTGACTTGACAACAACTACATGATCTATTCACCACATCTGCCTTGCTCTGTTAATAAGTTCTTAGATTGTAGTAATTCTCTTAGAAACAGTCAGAAATATAATGAAGCTTAGTTTAGATATTTTTATTTATTTGAGACTGTCCTGCAATGTTGTTTTAAATATTTGATGTGGTTTTGAACTCTGATGTCACTGTGAATATAAATTTGTCTTGTTCTTTTATTATTTATTATTAAATATAGATACATCTTTCATTGTGGCTGATTTGTGTAGTGATAATTTAAGTTTTAAGAGTACTTGCATGTGTGTTTGGTGACACTGTGTGGGGCACTCCTAATAGCCTTGCTCAAGGTCAAACTACCATTTGTGTTAATATTAATTTTATACAGTAAGGTTGCATACGCTTTGTTAAGGGCCTTAAAGTGGATGATAAGGAGTGACTGGTGGCAGTAATAACTACCTTATAGTCTGGGTGAAAATGGGCATAGCTCGTAAACTTGTGCCAGCCTTTCCCAGGTGGGTGTGTGTAAATCCAACTTCAAAGTGTGTGTGTGTCAGCTACTAGGGGAGGGACACGGAGCACTGGTTGGACAGACATGGTGCTGGGGGTCTTAGCTTGGTCACTCAGCTGAGATCTCAACTCTACAGCTATGCCAGTGGGGAGTTTTACTAGGGATCTGGAGGAAGAGTGTGAAACAAACCCCAGACTAACTGTGGTCTCTGTGTGCTCTTAAGGGAAATTGCACTTGATGCAGAGAACTGCATCTGGAAATACTGTGTGGGTACTTGTTATTCTTCCAGTGCACGTCCCCCACTGTTGCCAGGGGTGAGGACTGAGGCTCCTTGATTTCTGGTCCAGTGGAGGGTCATCACAATTATAAATAAATAAATAAAAATCAGTACAGGAATAGAGAAATATAGAATTTTGGCAGTATTTATGTATGTATTTATTTATTATATATAATTAACAATATATACCTATATATTAGTACCTTTAATTACAATTTATGTTATTATAATGTAAGTAATTACAAATAAATTAAGATATTGTGACCCAGAATAATTGTTATAAATTCCTAATACTAGGATTCTGTAGTTAAAATGATAAATGCCTGCCTTTGCTGACTTTCAGAACCTGGACACTAGATTTTCAACATGAACTATGGTGTCCTCTCTCAGGAACCATGATAATGCTAGTATGTGAAAAGTGAGTTTTACTTGAAAAAGGTATTACATAACAATGAGGAAGTAGCATGTGCCAAATGCTTTTGGAAGATGTAGCTGTGCTGCAGAAATTGCCAGATCTTTACTGCAGCATCAGTTACTAGTTCAAAGAGGAGAATCAGACCAACACCCATGTAGAAAGAGAAATATCTTCTTTATTTAATTAACAAAACCAAAACGAGTGCTTTCACTAAAGTTTCATCAGATTGTATAGAACAAACTCAATCACAATAAAGTCACATGATTCAATGAAATAATAGACCGTTTAAAAAAATAAAATCATTGCAAAAATACAGTTGTGTAAGTTGAACTTACCATAATAGCAGATGTTTGAATGATCACTGCTACCGTAGCCTTAACTATATGGGCTTATATCCTGCCAAGGATATAAGATCTGGCCAGCTTTCAAAGCTTCAGGGCACCTTCCATGCACCCAAACTGTCAGACTGCTACAGCTGAACTGACTACAAGACAAGTATGGGCACAACATCTTTCAGATCTTTCCTGCCAGCACAGAGAAGGAGGCTGAGCCCTGAAAGGACAATATTAAGAATAACAAAAATAAATAAATAAATAAATATCCACACCCTGGCATAAAAAACAAGGGGTTGGAGGGAGGGAGTGGCTACTGCAGCAGTGATAATTTGAACGTCTACTGTTATGGTAAGTTCAGCTTAAAGAACTGTACTATGTTCTTCAAACTGATCACTGTTGCAGTAGCCTTAGCTATATGAGTAGGTTACCATAGACAGCCATATTAGGGAATAGGAAGGAGAAGCTTCCCGCAGTCCCTGGAGAATGATCCAAGCAAATCTTAATGTAGACCTAGAGAAGTTATCAAGCTTATAATACTTTGTAAAAGCAAGTACAGTCAACCAAGTAGTAGCTTCATAAATACTTCCAGAATCTAACCCTTCCAAACAAGCCTAAAATTGCATCAAGGCCTTGATATGGTGCATCTAGACCCTGCCTGGAATAGATTTGTCATTGTGAGTATAAGAAAAGATAATAGCTTTAGACAACCATTTGGAAATAGTTTGTTTTCACACAGGTTGTCCTTTCATCCTTCATTCACAAGAAATGAACAACTGATCCAAAGATAAAAAAGATTTAGTTCTGTCAGGGTAGTACCTGAGTTGTCTGGGGCTATCCAAGGCAGGATATATTTTACTTATGTTCAGGTCCAAAAGTGGGAAGGTGGATAGCTTGGCTTAAAGTAAACTTGGATACCACTATATATGAATAAAAGCAGGATTAGTTCTTAAAGTAACCCTGTATCAATGGAAAATGAGGTAGGGTTGACTCACTCAGATACCTTTATTGCAGTGGTCAGAGCAATCAGTAAAACTGTTTTCCATGTTAAGAACCTCAGTCAGCCAAATTAGTTGGTTCAAAGGAAGCAGATGGTAGCTTTTCTAACACAAAATTAAGATCAAAGAAGGTGCCACTGGTTTACTTGGAAGCCTCTTGTGGAACACCTTTCAAAAATACTTTCACATGAGAATACATCCATCCATGGGCAAACATGCTGAAATGGTTGATAAATGAACCCTAAAGAGTTTGGTTGACTGAAAGTGTTTTCTACTACTTCACAGTGTATATTTTGGACTTTTTTTAGTTATATTTTACACTGTGGTTACTTTTGTTTTTTTTTTTATTTGTGATAAATGAACCCTGATAGAGGAATAAGAAAGGCATAGGTTAGTTACTCACACAAATATTGTAATACCAGAGAACAACTAGCCCTGAATGGGTGCTGGTTATGTTGTTGGCACCAAGTAGAGAACCTTTTCCATTTTTAATATATGACTTTCTACTAGCAGGCTTTCTTTTCTCCATTAATCCTTGCTGTATATCCTCAGAAAACAGATGTTTATAAGGAATGAAGACCCTATTATCCAGGCAGTCAGTTGAAGATGATTTACATTTGGGTGTATTAAATACCCTGTTCTTGTGTGAATAGATCCATTCTTTGAGGAAGCTTGTAGTAACTGCCACTTGCCATTTCCAAAAGAAGGAAGAGCCACAGTTACCCTGGCCAGATTGGAGTCACCATAAAAATATTGGGGAATTCCTTCTGAATCTTCAGAAGTACCCTCGATATTAGTGGAAAGGGTGGAAAGGCATTCAGTAACATTGCTGTCCAAAGAAAAGAAAAGGCATCTGTCTTCTAGGCCTTCTTGCAAGGAGTCCTGGGACTGAATTTTTCCAGTTGATTGTTCAGAGAGGAGGAAAAGAGGTCTACTTGAGGAACTTTCCACAAATAGATCAAATCTTGGAAGCATCCCTTATCTAGATTCCATTCATGAGGTTCTGCACTAGTCCTGCTCAGCTTGTCTACCACACAGTTTACTCTGTCATAATGTAGGATGCCAACAGAGTGAGACTGTGCTGTGAAGCTATATCCCAAGCTAACAGGACTAGTCTGTAAAAGGGGTACAACCTGGTTCCCCCTTGCTTGTTAATGTACCACATAACTATGGTATTGTCTGTAACCAATTGAAGATGTAATGGGCACCAAAGATGGTTTAGAGAGTTGAGTACCTTGATTAGGACAAGTATCTCCTTGATTTTTATGTGCTTGCATCTGTGTGCAGTTTCTCACACCCCTGCACTTTTATCCCTCCTCAAACTGCTCTGCAAGAAAAGTCTGAAGTGTTTGCGGTGACTGACTCCTTTGGAGTAGGAAGGGAGAAGGGGAGACCTGTATTTATGGATATCGGTTGCCTCCACCAAAATATTTCTCTTTTGACAAACCACAGTAATGGGATCCAAAAAAATAAAGGGTGTTGATGCTGGGATCAAAGAGATTTCAGATACCACTGTATCTTCCTCATGTGGAGTCTTGCCAGGAGAATCATGAGAATCTTAAATGCCAAGAGACCCAAACTTCTGAGGTACTCCCTTGCAGTGACCAAAGTCTGAGTGAAAAACCTTAGAAATAGATCTAAACAAAGAATTGTGTTTTCCTGACAGAGAATAAATCTTTATATCAACTGTTGAAAATAAGGTAGCCTCAGAAAATAAGTGTGCTATAATTCTTGTCAGGAAATCACAGGAATCATGAACTAGATAATCTACTCTGTCCAATGCACTCTTTACTCTTAAATCAATAAATTTAACCAATGGAAACACCTTGGACATTCTAGCATCCACTATTGGCCTAAGTTGTGGATCCATTAAATTCTTATGGATCTTTGGGATTCCGAAAATAGTTGGTGTCAACCATGCTTCTACCTTACAAAATTTATATTCGTCAAATTCAAATTGTTGTTGCATCAACATATTATCTAATATGTTATCAATTCTTTTATACGCAATAGTCATTTCATTCCAGGAGACTTTATCATAAGTATCCTCACATAATAAGCGCAACATCTTACCAATATAATATGTCATGTCCTTAACTACCAACCCCCCACTGTTATTACGCTTCATTGTCCTAACAATTTTATTTGTACAAATCCTATATAATCTATCTCTTCCATCCTTATTTAAATTAGCTTCATTGTGTAGTAGTTTGTTCGACAAAATTTTTCTTATGTCACGTTCACATATGTGTCAAATGCCTGTAACATTGATTGAATTAAGTGAGGGGTTGAATGTGCTTGGTTTCCTAAAGTAGTTCCCCCTGTTCCCATCATTTCTCTTATCTGCAAACAACAATTTAAGATTCAATTTTCTTATAAAGAATTTTAAATCAATCAGAACATCTGCCACCTTTGCTATTCAAGGGAACAAAAGTCAGCCTTTGAGAACAAATCAGCAATTAAATCATTCAAAAATGCATGGCTAAAATTATAAATCATGTAGTCCCTTTCTTTGTTTTGTATAATTATCTACGATAGTTCTGATTGTATCGCTGATTGTGGTTCCCATCTCTGTTTTGCCCAGTCAATCCCCATGCATTTCAGGTACTCCTCCCCTGCCCTGAATGTACCCCCTGTTTGGACCAAATTCTCTTTGATCTCTTCAGCTGGGGTGACTGTTCTAAAAGGCTGGCAAGGTTCTGTTCATAGCTAAGCTCCTCTATTTCAGCACTATTAGGGTTACTGGATTGTGCCAACCCTACATATCCCAAGTCCCCTCCCCATGTTTGTTATTGTGGGGTTCAGGGTACACTTCACCACTGGCACAGTCACTATTGTCCCTTATTAGTTTGGGGGGGGGGGATTCTTCTGTAAATCAACCATCATGGAATCTGCTTTGTTAAAAATGCCATAATAGCGGTTCTGGATCTGGTCATATAAAAGATCATTTGTAATGGACCGATCCAAATCATTGATGTTCCTCATTAATGTCTCCATAATTTTGACATTATCTTTAATCAAAAGGTCCATTAGTTCACAGCCATGCCTGTAAGCTCTTTGTGTAAGGCAGAAACTCTTATACATGACAGGAATGACAGTAAGGAGGCAGATCAAGACGTGCACATTCTTTTCATATCCAGAGATTTAAAGGGTGCTTTTCACAAAACAGGTTACAGGAAGGCGACTTAATGAAGTTTACCAGAAGAATCATAAACAGATTTCTGAAGAAGTCCACTTGTATTACATTCAAGGATGAAAGAGCTTAAACCTACTTCCTATATTGAATGATTTTGTGTGCAATTCATATTTTGCCTTTTGGTTTAACTCTGCACGCCATCACCCCATGTGCTTTGTCATGTTTTGTGCTTTTTCAGTCCTGTTGCTATATCCTGTGCTTTAGCCAGAAGCAGCTAGATCACTCTTACTTCTTCCTTATGTATCTGGATGAGATGACTATTTGTTAGACCTATCATAGAATCCCTTATCATTAAGTCATTACCAGAGCTAGCAGGCTGCTCTATGATCCTTAAATGCCACGAATATTTATACTTTTACTGAGTATTTCATATTTTATGAATACTATATGGTATAAGTCTTTTGTACAGATATTGCCAAGTGTTCTCCCTTGGTGTGTTTCAGTATTTACTTTGAATTTGTGAAATCTTGTGGATGTCTGTGTGGCAGTAGTTACAGCAGTAGATTTATTCTGGTATAGCACTGATGGGCATCTTCTTTGTTAAGCTCATCAGAGAAGAATATTTATATGTGGAGATAAATGAGAACTAACTAGGATACAGATCTGTAGAGTCAGTTGAACCAGGATATGTTAAGTAGTTACACCTCTCATATGTATTAATGTTTACATAAAATAGTAAAATAGCTTCTGCGACTATCAAATATGTGTTCCACAAATTAAGAAAGTCCTGCTCTGCTAAGGTATGGAGGTTAATTCCTGAAGACCCTGCTTTGTGTGACCTAATGCTACTTCATTAAGGTGTTTGATGGGTAACTGTTTGAAATGTTGAGAATGAATAGCCAAAAAATGGGGTTACATAAACTAAATTTGGGATGGACATTTCTCAGAATATTCCCTTTTCTGCAAGGTATGGTGAGCTCAGAGTCTGTATATATAAGTCTGTGTTGTGTAGAGAGCAGGGGGTACAGTGGAGCTTACCTCTTCCTCTGCAAAAAAGAAGTTTAAAGGGGAAGAATGATGCTTGATACTCACTCTTCTCCTGCATTTTTGCTTTTTTTATTTTTGGTGTCGGCAGTCAGTGTTGCGATCGCTAACATTTCAGAAGGGAAATTTTTTTTTGACACCTATATATTTAGATTAAGTACAATACTTTTGGTATAACTTATACTTCTTGTTGTTACATATCAGTTATGTGTACACACACACACCCAGTAGGTTAAAAAGAGTAACTAAAATTAAACAGCAAGTTTGAACTTGTTGAGCCCTAACTGGCACTACTAATGCTTAGCACATTTTTCAGATGTACTTTTAGCCAGTAGTCAAAAATGAGCCCATTAGACTAAGTAAATCCCATTATAAGTCTAGAGGTTTGCTCTTGCTGCTACTTTATACTCTACCAAATAAGTATTTTCTTGTTCGTTGGTGGGGCTCCAACCACTAATGTGTCAAATGCTTCCAAGGTGTCACGCCAGGAGGCTTAATAAATAAAAAAATGAGGAGGTATGCTGTAACTTCATTGACACCTATATTTAAACTGAATTTTCTGGAAGAACTGTATAGAACTACTGTATAACTATATATGAATATATATATATATATATATATATATATATATATATATATATATATATATATATATAGAGCTAGATAGATAAGGAAGCATGCATTATGATATACTGATTGTATAAAATTTAAGCATGCAATGGATTACTTACAACAAAATGAAACTTTTCAGTGTATTCATTTTCAATAAATGCACTTTTCATCCTTACAAATCATTCTTAACTCTGGAACAGTCCACATATTTATCTGATTTTTTTAGTAGTCTTCAAAGTTTGTAGGATTTGACAGAACTGCTTACCATGGACTTGTGGTCTTGTATTTGGAACAGTTTTGGTATACTTCAGCTCCTCTATGAGACATGAGCACACCAGTCTGTGTACCCCCTGACTAGCACAGTGCTCAGAGTGTCTGTTTAATGAGGACAGGATATGCTCATTAACCTTCTTCAAGGAACTTGGATTTTGATGTACTTGTCTTGTGCAAATGTCTACAATTCCTTTTGTACAGCTCACCATCCTCCCCCAGGAAATACACAAGATCTTGATTTGTCTGCTTTGCCACCTGCTTCACCTCAGGCTGTGGAAGTTTCTATGATGTTTGAATTCTTACTTTGCCGCCAGCCTATAAATCTGGTGGTCCTGCACAGCAGGTTTTTATAGTATTATTGTCCCCTTAATTTCTTTACTTTGCTGTGATTTTTTCAGACATCAGTAATGCAGCTGAAACAAGCAAAAGGTATTTAGCATGTCAACAGATGAACTGTTGGGCAACTGCATTCCTGCTAGAGAGTAAGTAATCCTGTATAGCAAACTGCAAATATGACAGTCCTCATAGCTTTGGCTGCTGCTGTCTCTCATTAGTTTATTTACTGTTTGAATAGTTCTTTCCATTTGCCCATAGCATCGAAAATAGCGTGGACTGGACAGTTTATGCACAAATCTTTGTCAATTAATGACTTGTGCAGTATAAATCATTTTGATATATGAGAACACCAGTCATCCAATTGTCAAGAATTTAGATTTTAATACACTGCCACAACTGCACCTTTTATGCCTGACCCTTTCATTATTTCAGTGAATCCAGAGTAATAATCAACACTTATAAGATACATGCTTTCTCTGATGTGGAGCAAATCTGTACCAGCTTGGTTGTACAAATGGTCTAGGACTGGGAATGCTGTCATTTCATCTCTACGATTGCTGTTATGATACACATTTCAGATGCCACAGCTCTGCTGATTGTTCAGTTTGAGCAAACACTCCAGGCCATATTATTTTATTTATTTTACATTTGTTGACTGGGCTAGTCCAACTGGATATATGTCCATTTTCAGTAGAGGCCCGGGGAGAAAAGCTCCAAGACAGATCCATTATACCAATAAGTATAAGGTTACAAATTCAAAACAGTGTTTGTAAGGTTACAATCAAGTTAACATAGCAGAAAATACAAAACATTTTACAGTATATTGCAAAGCAATATTTACAATAATATAGAACAAGATATTCACATGAGGTAGACTGAACTTTTTCAGGTTTATAATTCCCGAGAATGGTTGCATAAGAGTATTTACAACATATTGATTAAGATATCCAAGTGAGGTAGATCATAACTGTATGCGGGTTTGCTATTCTTGTAAAGTTTACAGTAAAGCGCATTAAATTATAGTTAGAGTGGAGTTAGGAGAAATTTAGTCACTGCTCTTTCTTTGTACTTTACATTTTCTATATGTGACTTGTGAATCCTTTCAAGCATTTTTTTCAAGTAATTGTGAACTTTTAGTTTGCAATCTTTGAATAGCAAGCCCTGAACACAAGCTATATGTCCTGTGAAAGAAAATAATTCTGAATTTCTTTCCCTACTAATGATTTTTTTTCACCATCAAGCCTCCCCCAGTTAGGCACTGCCCATTCATTCCCAGTACAAGGGATATACTTTGGTACTCCACAGTACAGTGCACCATCATCATCAATAGCTGTCTGGTGGGGCTATCATACAGGTAGCCATTGGGATGTTTCTACCCTCACCAGCATCCCAGCAATGACAGCATTTGTATTATCTAATTTCAACACACGGGTAGGGGAGGTGAACTATCTGCATCACTGTGAAAAGACACAGTGCTTTCTTTTTACAAGTACATGCTTTTGCACATTATCTAACAAACGCTATCATCTGGCAGTGGCATGATGATCTGAAAACTCACCCGCAAAATGCACAATACAATGTCATCCCACCTCTGAAGAATATGTGTCCTGCTTCACCCTGCTTCCTCCTCAAAATGGGCACACCCTTTCTTCCCTGACATCTGCATCAAACACTTAAGTTATCATACTTGGGTCATCTGAACAGAGCCAGATCATGGTCAAATGGGGCACTAAGCAGGATAATGGGACAGGGTCCCCCACCCCCACAGTCATTCCAGTGTCCCATTATTTGGCAGTCTCTCTCTAATTCCCATAAACATGGTTTAAACCTGTCAGTCTGCATACTATTTTCGTCTTCACTTTTACACTGATTACAGAGATTTGAATGTAATTTAAAACATGTATTTCAAATTTTACTGCACAAACAATGGTGGCAATTTGCTAAACAAAACAGTCTCACACTGAAAACAGACTTGAGATGAGTAGCAGCAAATTTCTAATCCCTTGATACATACTATGACACCTGTGCACTGGCCCAGTAGTCAAGGAGCCTTAATTCTCACCACTAACACCAGTGAGGGAGCATCCACATTGAGAAGGATATCAAATACACACACAGTATAGTGCAATTTCCCTTAAGATCAGACAGAGATCACACTCAGTCTGGGACTGGGTTCTCTCTTTCTCTCTAGATCCCCAGTAAGACTCCCCACTGGCACAGCTATAGTGTGGGGTCTTTAGCCAGAGTCCAAAGCAAAGTCCTCCTAGCACTCTCTCTGTACAACCAGTGCTTTATGTCCCTGTCCAAGTAGCTCACACACACACACACACACACACACACACACACACACACACACACACACACACACACACACACACACACACACACAAAACACACACACACACTTTGAGATATGATTTATATACAACCACACAGACACTCCTGGGGAAGGCTGGCACAGGTTCACTAGCTATGCCCCCTTCTGTCCAGGCTATAAGGTAGTAATCACTGCCACCAGGACCCATACTTATCAGCTGCTCTATGCCCCTTCCTTACTAAAGGGTGTCAATTATTACTATGCAATATTATTATCTGTCAGAAAAATATGTATTAATGTATGTGTTTAGTGCTTATTAGAAGCTAAAAGGGTTAACACATTTCATTCTATTTTATGTACAGCTTAGTTTTGTATGAAACTACAAGATGCTTTCTGAAACTGCAAGATGCTCTCTGACCTAGTATTTGCTAGCACAGCAAAATTCATGTTTATGCCTTTTGGAAATTTACTGAGAAGCAAGTGATTATCTGCTAGGTCAGGAAAATAATGAATAGAACAATACTGTTTTCTATAATGTTATTGAACTTGAACAATCAGCTCTGTTCGTGTTATGAGAACATGCACAGCTGCAGAAAAGATAGATACAGTTGAACAAAGACTGCTTGAAGAAATGAACTATAATCTGTACTTGCTTTGTGCTCGAATTAGCCATAGTACCTTGAATGGTAACATTGCATAGTGAGAAGTTGTATCTAACCAGTGGTCTCCAAGGCCACGTTGTTTTTCTTAGGAAGTTTCTTTTAAATTTGAAAATGTCAGCAGAAAATCATGGACAAACAGCTGCTATGAAATAATACTGTAAGAACTTGTGATTTATTACATCAGCTTAGTAGGCAATGTCTTGTAAGAAATGTATAAGAATGGCTTCACTTCCTGATTCTAATTAGACAAACTCTGTATTAGCACATTTTTGTCTCCTTGCTGCAAGATTAAAGTGCCTTAACCTGAACCTGCCATGTGTTGATCTTTTTGAAGTTGGTTTTCCTTTGACAGATTGGTCCTTTGGACCGGAAACTCTCACTTCTCCTCAGGTCAGATGAGCCAGGTGGCATGAAACCGTACGGGGAAGAGACCACATAAGTTCTTCTGCTCTGAAAGACCTCTGACTGAATTGCCATTCAAAAGAGGCTAGCCACTGTTTTGATCTGTGACTGGAGGACAAGTTAACGGTTTTCCCTCGAACCAGACGATCAATCACGGAGGCTCAGGTAAGGTGAGATTTACCTTTTTTTTTCTGTTTTGGATCAGGGACTTGATTTGTATCATCTGTCAGAAGATTTTTCTTGTACAAGTCAGGGACAGGAAGATTACAGTCTTGTCATAGATCAGGGAAACAGAATAGGTAAGGCAGTTATTCTAGATAAACTGTGAAAAAGAGAAATCGTGGTACCACATGAAAATAAGAAGGGTTACGTAACATTTTTAATAATCAGAACAATATGGAAAATAAGTGCACAAAAAGATCCCAAGGTCCGCCATTAACTGAAGATGCAAAATATATGCAATTACAGCGTGCCGACAATGTTAGGTACTATACAAAATGGGTTAATAAATATGAATTTGATGACAAATTAGAAAAATCCTCACTTATTAAACTCATCAAACAGCTTAAAACCAACACAAAAGGTCAGGTGAAAAAGCAACGTCAATTAGGCATCCCTCAGGCACACAGGTGGATTGAGGAAGCAAATGGTAGGGAACAAAAAAGTAATAATTCAAAAGCAATGTTTCCAGATATAGAGGACAATAATTTGGTAATAGCATCAGCTCCTCCTCCCACTCCACTTCCCTTACCAGAATATGAAGCGAGTGGACAAGCTGGTCCACCTCCGCTGTACCCGGCTGTCTTCAAAAAGCTAAGACCGTATGTTAGAGATCCCGTTGAGACTAGGTCTCGAACACGTAACTTGAGAGGGGATACTGAGTTATATCAAGTGAACAAAAATTCACGAGCTATGAGTGAGGAAGAGATATGTCCACTCATAGAAGTACCAAATCCTCAGGCAGGACAGGAAGGGCAGGACCCAACTCTCCTGGTATATAGACTGTGGACACCAGAAGACATCCGGAAAGTCACAGAGGGAATTCCCCATCCAAAAGTTAATTTTAGAAAATTATTAGAAGATTTACAGGGTATGAGGTTAAGTTATCATTTAAATGGAGAAGAAGTAGAAAAAGTAGATAGACAAATCGTAGGTCCAGATTGGCACATGATCAGTGACAACTGGAATCCCCGTGACACAGAAAGCAAGCCACTCCCACATAGCAACGCAGAACTGGATAACAGGGTGAAAGGTCTAACAGACCAAATCTCTGAGAAGTGGAAGCCTAGGGCAGACTGGACTTGCATTAATCAATGCATCCAACAAGAAGGTGAAACTGTTGACAGATATTATGCTAGATTATTAGAGTGTTTTAATAACCATTGTGGAATGCAGGTACCTGAAGATCAGACACATGATTCTCCGTATGAGCAGCAACTAAAGAATGCATTTTTAAAAGGCAGTATTTTGCCTATAAGCAGCTTTATTACAAAGCACATGGTAGACCATCATACAAGTAGATTACAGTCACTACTTGAATATGCTAGACATGCTGAAAGGCATTTTAACAGTAAAAAGAAAAAGAAAGCCCAAGTATTTTCTGTAGAAGATGGAGCAGACGTTTATGTAGTACAATCCGGGAAAAAGGGCAAGAAAAATTCCCAGGGAAACAAACAATCTGATAAGCGATCAGAGGAGTTTGAAGAGAGAAAGAAAAGGGGTGAATGTTTTAAGTGTGGAAAAAAGGGACATTTAGCAAGGGATTGCAAGCAAAACAAGAAGGTAGCCATGGAAGATAAGGAGGGTGAGGACTGACTATATGATAGTCAAGAATCACTAGAAGGGGATAACCAAGAAAAGACAAATGCAAATGTGATAGAGGGAGTAGAGAATGTGACAGAAGAAATAGAGGAAGTGCAAGAAATTGCAGATAGTGAGGAAAGTGAAATTTTAGATTTAGCATTATTGAGCCTAGAGCTCTACTTAGTAGATACGAAACCAGAAGTTACACTTCTGGTAGAGGGGAGGGAAGTTAAATTTCTGTGTGACTCAGGGGCATCGCGGACCCTGATACATCCTTCCAAACTACCAGAAAATTCAGAGTCACTTGATTACATATTAGTGAAAGCAGCTAATGGACAGCTATATCGGGAGCCACTCTCCCATAACATAGCAATAACTGACCCTGTTTCAGGGATGACCCAGAAAAGCAAAATTGTTGTTTCTGCAAAATGCCCAGTGAACCTTTTGGGCAGAGACCTTATGCAGATATTTGGCATAGCAGTAGTTCCAACTATGCAGGGTATGGAAGCACAGCGATAAATGGATACTTTTGTAGTGCGACCGGAGGGCGAAACATTTTATTGGTACAGCCAGGACTTGGTCACGACTGATCCAGGGGCAGTAACCAAAGAGCTGATGAACGTAGCCATCAGTAAGTCCCCCTCCCTTGACACTGATAAACAGCATTTGTTGCACTGTACTCTGTATTACTGTAGCACTCCAGGACCTGATAAAGAATATGAGCAAGAAAATGTTTAGAAACCATGCAAACAGATTAGTATTATGTAATCTGTACTGGGAAAGAAGGGAACAGTGTAGTTAGCTGTTCATTGCCCCAGGAATTCTTTGCACTTTATAAATCTAATTGATTACCACATGTTAGTCTGACTAAAGGCAAGAATGTGAAATGGGCAGAACTGGGAGAAAAAAATCACAAAGTGGGGAAAACAGACAGAGTTAGAACTGTCAGAACAGGGAGTACAGAAGCAGAAGTTAAATTGGATAACACAGACACACCCAGCTGTACACTTGCAGCCTAGCAAGGACAGCTGATTAGCACTCTTACTAGAAGAGGAAGAGAATGCTTTACGGAGCATACCAGAAACTCTCTGGTCAACAGGGAAATCAGATGTAGGACTAATTTGTACAGCAGGACCAGTTACTATCATGCCAAAATCAGCATTTAGACCACAAAAGAGACAGTATCCCTTAAGGAAAGATGCAGAAGTAGGAATCAAACCTATAATAGCAGCTTTACTTAAGGAAGAAGTACTGGTAGAATCTCCCAATTCACCATGTAATACACCCTTATTTCCTGTCAGGAAAGCAAACAGAGAATAGCGTATGGTCCAAGATTTACAAGCTGTAAATGATGCAGTAATACCTAGGGCACCTACGGTGCCAGATCCACACGCCCTATTGAATGATTTGAAGCCTCAACAGAAGTAGTTTTCTGTCTTAGATATTAGCAATGCATTCTTTTCGATACCGATACACCCTGACAGCCAACATTGGTTTGCATTCACATTTCAGGGGAAAAGGTATACATACACATGACTACCACAGGGGTATTGTGAAAGCCCAACAATATTCGCACAAGAGATGGCAAGCAACTTGGCGGGATTTACCCCACCAAGAGGTAGTCAGATTTTACTTTATGTAGATGACATCCTGCTGGCAGCCCCCACCCAGCAAGAATGCAGAGAAGATACCATAGCATTAGTACATTTTTTAGCCACTCAAGGACATAAAGTAAACAAAAACAAGGTGCAGCTTTGCAGAAAGCAGGTTAAATACCTGGGATATGTAATATCCAAAGAAGGTAGAACATTAGATGAAGATAGGAAAATAGCAATTTTACAAGCACCCAAACTGACTACCAAGAAGGAAATGATGTCCTTCCTGGGTACGACTAATTTCTAAAAAACCAACATCTAATAATTACGAAACCACCAAAAGAAGAAAACAGGAACTGGATGCACTCAAGTTTATTCTGGTACCTCGGCTTCCACAGCCTTCAAAGGAATAACCTTTACACAACAGATGCATCTTTTTATACAAAATTCCTTAATTAATTAATTGAATAATTATACAATTGCATGATTCACAAGGTTTAAGAATAAAAGGGACCATGCAGAAAAATACTAATGCATAGACAAAAGGGAATATTTATACGAAGACAAAGTGTATTATAATACATAAAACCAAAGTTTTATATGTATACCAATACCCCAGGTCTCAAATAGTCAAGTTAATTTCTAGATTTAAACCAACAAACAAAGGAGGGAACTGGGTAATTATGGACAGGGCTCACTATTTAAAGATGGTGTTTGATTTATTATCAAATGGACAAGTTTTAATTGTATAAATATTCCCTTTTGTCTATGCATTGGTATTTTTCTGCATGGTCCCTTTTATTCTTAAACCTTGTGAATGATGCAATTGTATAATTATTCAATTAATTAATTAAGGAATTTTGTATAAAAAGATGCATCTGTTGTGTAAAGGTTATTCCTTTGAAGGCTGTGGAAGCCGAGGTACCAGAATAAACTTGAGTGCATCCAGTTCCTGTTTTCTTTGGGTTTCGCATTTCAGACTGACTAATTTCTGTCGGAGTTGGATTCCAAACTATGCCTTGGAGTCTGCTCCACTGACCAACTTAATATACAAGAAGCCTATGGCAGCACAAGATTTGTTACAATGGACACCAGAAGCAGAATCAGCTTTCTGCAAACTAAAACAATTGATAGCATCCTCATTAGTTTTAGGATTACCAAACTATCATAAACGTTTTTTCCAAACTGTAGATTGTAAGCAAGGTTATATGACATCAGTGTTAACACAGCAACATGGGGACAAACAACGCCCCATAGCTTACTATTCTTCACAGCTGGACCCAGTGGCGTGATCCCTGCCCCACTGTGTACAAGCAGTAGTCGCAGCTGTGATGGCAGTACAGGCTTCGGCCTCAGTAGTGTTGTTCCACTCTCTCACATTGAGAGTGCCTCATGCAGTCGCGATTATTTTACTGCAAGAAAAAGTAGCATATCTTTCTCCTGCTAGACATCTTTCCTGCATGACTATACTGTTGAGCCAACCTCATATGACAATTGAACGATGCACAACTTTGAATCTGTCTACCTTGCTCCCAACCCCTGTGGACGGCACACCACACAGCTGCCAGCAGGAGATAGAGCAAAAGACACTGCCTAGAAAAGATCTAATGGATGTTCCCTTGGATGATGCCAAGGTGACATATTATATGGATGGCTCATGCAGAAGGGGTCCTACAGGGCAGAACCTAGTGGAGTATGCAGTAGTTTCTGATACTAAGATTTTAGAAGCAAAGTCTTTACCACACAACTTATCTGCACAAGCAGCAGAATTGATTGCCTTGACAAGGGCATGTACCTTGGCAAAGGGTAAATGTGTGAATATTTTTACTGATAGCCAGTACGCTTTTTCTACTGTACATGTTTTTGCACAACAGTGGAAGAATAGAGGAATGATAACATCTACTGGTAAACCGATTAATCATGCACAGTTTATTTTAGATTTGTTAGAATCTATTCAGTTACCTCAGAGAGTAGCTATTTGTAAATGTGTAGCTCATACCAAGCAACAGGATAGGATTTCAAAAGGTAATGCGAGAGCTGATACAGCTGCAAAGCAGGCAGCTTCAGCTTCAGAAATATTTATTTTGAGTGAAAAATTACAATCTTCTGAGATTTTCGATTTAGAAATGTTGTAAACAATGCAGACACTTACTACGAAAGTAGAAAAACAGAAATGGATAAAACAAGGAGCAATTCTTGAGAAAGGGCTGTACATCTCCAAAGAAGCAAAACCGATATTGCCGTCTAACTTGTTTAGATATGCAGCTTTGTTGAGCCATGGGCAGTGCCATGTCTCGACAGGGGGGATGGTATAGTTAGTGAATCAAGTGTTCACAGCATATGGATTTATAAACTACACAAAACATTTTTGTGTGGCATGCCATGTTTGTAACAAGCATCATGCACAAGGGGCGTTGAAGCCTAAGCAAGGGAGTTTCCCTGCACCACCGTACCCATTCCATACTATCTGTATGGATTTCATAGAACTGAACAAATGCGAAAATAAGAAGTATTGTCTTGTCATTATAGATATGTTTTCCAAATGAGTGGAAGCTTTTCCGACCAAAAATCCAGATGCAGCTACTGTTGCAAAAGTCCTTGTTAAAGAAATTATTCCTAGATTTGGCATAACGGAAAAGATCTACAGTGACAATGGCACACACTTTGTAAATCAAACTATACAACAGTTGAGCCAATATTTCGGAATTTCCTTGAAGAACCATTGTGCATACCATCCACAATCTGCAGGACTAGTAGAAAGGCATAATGGGGTTTTGAAAAATAAACTTAGGAAGTTAATTAGTGAGACACAAAAGAATTGGGTGTACTGCCTACCTCTGGTATTGTTGAGCATGAGAATTGTTCCAAATGCAAAGGGGTTAACTCCTTTTGAAAAATTATTTGGGAGGGCATACTATATACCTCAGTGGAAACCTCTCATGCCTGCAGACCAGGAGGCCGACAGTTCACTCGCAGAATATATGAGATGACTTTTAAGTAATAAACAACTTTTGCAGTTAAATTCTGTTTCAGATAAAGAACAAACCAGATCATCGGAAGCAGCAGTAGTCCCAGGCACGTGAGTCTGGGTGAAAGTCATCAAAAAAAAGAATTGGACGTCACCGAAGAGGGAAGAGCCATACCAAGTGCTATTGTCAACACCCACTGCAGTCAAGATCGCAGAGCAAGCGTCCTGGATTCATCTGACACACTGTAAACTGGTCAAAAACTTTGAACTGGACAAAAAACTTGTTACTGTTACACAAGAACAAAATGACCAGATATGGAGCAAATAGGAATACAGAACAACCTCAGAAGTATTGCATGATCATTCTGTTAACTATACTGATAACATTAATTTTTTGCTGTGGCTTTTCCTTTTTCCAGCCACACGAGCTGAACTGAAAAAACATGATGCGTTACTCATAGACTGGCATCCGAACTTTAACACTTACCAAGCAATTAAATATGTGTATGCTGAAACTTTCCCCCCTTGGCTGACCTGGTGTGACTTAGTTTGAACTCTACAGTTCCCTACAAAATGGTGTCTACAGGACTGCAATCAGTTTCTCTCAACATTTAAACAGATTGAATTCTACAGTTCCCTATAAAACGGTGTCTACAGGACTGCAATCAGTTTCTCTCAACATTTAAACAGATTGAACTCTACAGTTCTCTACAAAACGGTGTCTACAGGACTGCAATCAGTTTCTCTCAACATTTAAACAGAGTAGGTTGCACACAAAAAGCATTTGTTAAGCTTTCACTTACAGTGCTTTGTAATTAAGCAGGTCACCATATTGGTCAGCCATAGGGCTCTTTGTTTCTACTTGAGTGGTTGCCTCCTTCCCCTGTAACTAAAGTAAAGTGACTCTTACATTAGAGCTGTAATACTTACCTTATAGCGTTAGGACACCTTAGGAAACCTTGTAAACTGCAATAGCCTGACATTTGAACAAGCAACCCTTGTAAAAATTCCCCCAAAAAATACTGTTGGTCTGTCTTTCCTGCCAAACATAAATGAAATTACAGTGCTGAGTGCAAGTAACATTAAAGTACTGAGTGCTAATAACACAGTGCTGAGTGCAGATTTTAGGCCCTTACATTCAACTTATCTCTGGTGTGGTGTCTTGAGTCAATCAGGGTATTCCTTGTAACCACTCCCACTGCCTTCTCTTTTCCCCCACCCCCCTCTTTCCTCAAACAGGTTAAACTGTTACAATTCAGTACAGGCATCATTTTCAAATCTAGGTGCTTAGGATTTCCCTCTCTCTTCCCCCCTTGGCTGACCTGGTGTGACTTAGTGTAAGTTTCTTCATTGTATGGATCTTTTACTGTTTTTTGTGTAACTGAATGACCTGCAGCTAAATTCTGGTTCTGCACAGTCTGCTCTATTTTTTTCAGAGGCTCTATAAGTAGCTAGTGACTTTACTGAATTTCTGTGGTAATATCTGTGTTTAAACTGAACCTGTACCTAGAGAAAGTGTATAATCAGAGCTCCTCCTTTCTGCATGTGTTTTTTAATGTTTAAATTGCACACACACATTTAAGAAGTGCTTTTATGACTTGAAAACTTGAGCTAGCTATACCTGAAGTGCTTTTACTGGCAATTTTCCAGTTGTACAATTGTGAATAATTAATTTAGTTTTTCTGGTATATCTTTAAAATCTGGCAAGTGTTTATTTACTGCATTCCTCTCTTGCTTAGGTTTGTTAGCTATAAATCTTAGTTCATTCTGAAGTATGCTACTTTACCCCCCCCCCCCACCAAACCTTTCTGAATGCATTATTATATAATAACTGCCTGTTGTTGCCTTCATGCTTACCCTAGAATTTCTGCTTTTCTCTTTTCCTAGTTGAACTCTACAGTTCCCTACAAAACGGTGTCTACAGGACTGCAATCAGTTTCTCTCAACATTTAAACAGAGTAGGTTACACACAAAAAGCATTTGTTAAGCTTTCACTTACAGTGCTTTGTAATTCAGCAGGTAACCATATTGGTCAGCCATAGGGCTCTTTGTTTCTACTTGAGTGGTTGCCTCCTTCCTCTGTAACTGAAGTAAATTGACTCTTACATTAGAGCTGTAATACTTACCTTATAGCTTTAGGACACCTTAGGAAACCTTGTAAACTGCAATAGCCCCGCTACGTTCGCCCTCACACGCTTGGGATCTCTTCGCTCCCCTCCCTGCCCCCAATTAACTCCCGCCCCCAGTACCTCTAAATTTATAGTACTATAGCCACTCCCCCACTTTCTAGATCCTATCTGCTTTCATCTGGGATAATTCCACCCACCCCTATTCTACTACCTACATTTAATAGCACCTATTAGCTTTCATCTGGCATTCTCCCATCCCCCTTCCAGTACCTTTACCTCACCACTCTATCTTCTGGTGTTGCATCACCAGGTAAAACAGTTCCTTCACTCAATAGCTGAATCACATATAATGATATACTCCTCTTTACTACCCCTCTTGTTCACACCCCTCTTGTTCACACCATACCTCCTTACCTTGTATGAAAACCAGTTTCTTACTGGATTTCACGTCCCAAAAGGCCATACTATCACCCCAGCTGTAAATCCTCCTACCTTCAACCATACTTACAGTACCAGATCCTATCCAACATCTTGTTCAGTCTATCAACATCTCAACCCCAGGCACATTAGCTCTAGATCCAAACACTACCATAAACTAATAAACAAATTCCTGAAGTTCATCACCAAGTATAGACTCAACCTAATAATTGGTGGTGATATTCACCCCAACCCTGGCCCACTCACTTCAGATACACATACCCCCTCTACTTGTAATCTAAGCTACAAACCTACAATTAATGGGCCAACTAACTCTCTCCTAGTCTGTCATCTCAATATTAGAAGCATTAATAACAAGGTACATGAATTGCATGCACTTCTGGATGTCCACTCCTGAGATTCTCTGTTTATCTGAAACCTGGTTAAAACCTAACACTAAAGACAATGAAGTGTTACCACCTGGGTACAACATACACAGGCTGGATCATGCTTCGATGAAGGGGGGTGGGGTAGCTGTACTCTATAAATCTGAGTTGAATGTCACCATAGATGTAATACAACCTCCTCAGATTAATAACTCTGAGATTCTTGCCACCAAATTGCAACTTAATAAAAATAAATGCATTAATATCATCTGTATGTACATTCCCCCAGGTAACAATATATCTACATTTGAAGATATCCTGCACTGGTTATCATGTCACTACCCCCAAGAAACCCTACTACTTGGAGACTTTAACATAGACTGGGGCACCTGTTCCTTAGAATCCCCATCCACCCATATTAACCTGCATGCATTTACACAAATAATATCCACCCCTACCAGGATAGGTAAACCCAACCAAAAAGAAAGTATACTTGACTGGGTACTCATAAACAGTCACCCCCAACTGTACACCTCTGGTACCCTCCTTAATGGCCTAAGCAATCACCTTCTCACATATTTAATTAAGCACAAAACCATACAGGGGATTGTTAATGACTGCTGTCCCCCTAGGGATCAATGAGACCTGGGAAATTTGATTTACGATGACTGTAAAATCACAAGACAAAATAGCATTGTACCTGCCTGTTAAACAAAAGGGAATTATATGTTTTTACAAAAATGATACCGTTCAGGTGGGTTGGCGCAATTGTAATGTGACTGTTCCTTACAAGTGTTATACCAAAGCTAATAATGCAGGTTATATTTGTGATACAAACTATGACTCATACTTTGAATCAATGCACAAAACAGTTGATGAAGTACAACATAATCCTGTTCTTTTTAAAAAACTATCTATCATTGATAAGAAAATGTTTCATGCAGGGCAAGTATATATTAATACTAAAGTAGAGAATTGTTATTTTGTGTGTGGGAAAAAAGCATAGAAATAGTTACCTGAGAATTGGTCCAACAGTTGTTTTTTGGGTTACCTGGTTCCGGCCATACGACACACTGCAGTTTTGCCTCAGGGAAGAATTCAAAATGTCAGAGAGGTCACCAAGAAACCTGGAAATCCAATCAAGAGACCTGAGAATCCAGCAGGATGAATCGAAGTAGGCTGGAGAAACCATAACTCTGTGAAAAACAAAGATAAACTGACACACATGGACTTGAGTGACACTATTATATCATGGGCAGGTATAGCCCCTGCATATGGCGCAGTAAAATCGATTTGGGAGCTGAGAAAACTTTCTAAACTTCTCGAAGTAATGAGTAATGCAACTTTTTCTGCTCTCGAATTAGTAACTGATGAACTGAACGCTATGAGAACTGTGGTGCTTCAAAACCGCATGGCTCTCGACTTCACCCTAGCGGTGAAAGGTGGTATGTGCGCTTTAATAAAAGAGGAGTGCTGTTCATATATTCCTGACAACCAGCATGAGATAAATGACCATCATGAGTTGATTCAGCAAGTGTCAGCCATGACCAAACCAGGCCCAAACCCACTGAAGATTTTTTTCCAGAATTTGTTTGGGGGGTGGGGTAGCATCCTAATGAACATCCTGATTGCCATTTGTGTGGGATTACTCCTATTAGGAGTGTGCGTTTGTTGTGGCATTCCTTGCCTGAAAAGATTAATTAAAGATTTTATAGACATGTCAGTTTCTGAAACTTTGTATCAAAGTACTGAATTTGAAGAACTGTTGAAAGATGAAACACTTTGATAAGTCTAAACTGAATGACTCTCTTAACTGCAAATTCTGAATGGAAGAGGTTAGGAGAAGAAACAAACTGTTTATGCTTTCGAAAATAGAATAAAAAGTATTAACGGGGGGAAATATCAGAAACATATGTATTAATGTATGTGTTTAGTGCTTATTAGAAGCTAAAAGGGTTAACACATTTCATTCTATTTTATGTACAGCCTAGTTTTGTATGAAACTACAAAATGCTTTCTGAAACTGCAAGATGCTCTCTGACCTAGTATTTGTTTATGCCTTTTGGAAATTTACTGAGAAGCAGGTGATTATCTGCTAGGTCAGGAAAATAATGAATAGAACAATACTGTTTTCTATAACGTTATTGAACTTGAACAATCAGCTCTGTTCGTGTTATGAGAACATGCACAGCTGCAGAAAAGATAGATACAGTTGAACAAAGACTGCTTGAAGAAATTAACTATAATCTGTACTTGCTTTGTGCTCGAATTAGCCATAGTACCTTGAATGGTAACATTGCATAGTGAGAAGTTGTATCTAACCGGTGGTCTCCAAGGCCACGTTGTTTTTCTTAAGAAGTTTCTTTTAAATTTGAAAATGTCAGCAGAAAATCATGGACAAACAGCTGCTATGAAATAATACTGTAAGAACTTGTGATTTATTACGTCAGCTTAGTAGGCGATGTCTCATAAGAAATGTATAAGAATGGCTTCACTTCCTGATTCTAGTTAGACAAACTCTGTATTAGCAGGTTTTTGTCTCCTTGCTGCAAGATTAAAGTGCCTTAACCTGAACCTGCCGTGTGTTGATCTTTTTGAAGTTGTTTTTCCTTTGACATTATCCAATTAGTAAGTGTGACCAGAACTTTTTAAGGCTTATTGGAGTGGCTTGGCCAGTAACACTATATATATCTAATGTACTCTAGAGCTTAAATTATCTGTACACAAAACAGCCACAGTTAAAATGTTTAAAAAATATTTAATAATAAATAATAAAAACACAAGACAATACTTCTTGCTATACAGTGCTAGTCAAGTGGGAGGTTGGCATAATGGTTAAGGTGTCTACCTAAGGTGCAAGGTTTGAATCTCACATGGGGTAAATGGCTAGGCTTAAAATGGCCCACAAGGGCAGTTAGCCTAGTACTAACCTATGACCCTAAGAGTTCAGAGATCACAGGAAAATGCTTAAAATAATACAGTAGAATAGTTTTGACATCAATACAGAAAACAGATAGTCTAATCTTCCTATTTCCTAGCTATTTCTAAGAGAGACACTAAAGTCTAAGATCCTATTTATATACAGAGTGCAGACAGAGTGCTGGTGAGTTGGATGTTCTCAAGACAAATGCAAAATGCTCTGATTCTCTCTCTCTCTCTCTCTTTCTCTGTCCTTAAAGTGATAACGCAGTACCACTGACTCATTTCAGGTTACATCATTATTCTCTGTTTCCCAGTCTAACAGAAACTCAGAGTATAACAGCCCTTTTGATCTTGCAGCTGGTCAGGAAGTCAGAGCAATAAAAGACATTAGAAATTATAAATTATAAATTCTAGCCAGTAACTCTGGTCTCAAAACAATAGAAAGAATTCCTTCATTCAGACATCTTGGCTCCGAGTTTTGAGATCAAATAATTATACAATGCTTGACTTATCAGCTTTCCTCCAGCAGAGTGCAATGTGGTTACATTTTTGAAGTTCAACATTTACCATAATTTTCTTACATTTAAGAGAACAAGCATGTGGCTTAATACAAATGACAGAATTATCTACAAAATCCTATCTAGTTAGGCTGGCAGCCTTCACATATACATTAATATTTGCAAATGACAGAATTATCTACAAAATCCTATCTAGCCAGGCTGGCAGACTTCACATATCTTCCCCCCCAGAGAAGTCAAGCTAGTTTTTCAAGTAACCCTTGAGAAACATCGCTTGAGAGGGTTAGGTCTATCTAAGTATACCTTACCCCATTCCCTGTCTTGAGAGCACATCTACGTTGGCATTGTTAATCCCATTGTGGTACTGCATTGACATATCATATGCTTGCAACCCTAGGCTCCATCTTGGCAACTTGGGATTTTGCTGGCTGGCTCTGTGTATCCATGTTAGGGGATTGTGGTCTGTAACTACAGTGAATTTTCTTCCATACATATAAGGCTGAAGTTTCTGTAGTGCCCACACTATGGCTAGACATTCATTTTCTACAGCTGCATAGCATTCCTCCCTGGGTTAGAGGCTATGACTGAGATAAACCACTGGGTGATCTTCTCCTTTTGAAGAAATTTGGCTAAGTACAGCCCCCACCCCATGGTTTGAAGCATCCATCTGCACAACACATTATTTGCCATAATCTGGACTGGCTAACACAGGAGTCCTCCCAAAGCTTCTTTAAGCTTCTGGAATGCCTGCTCACATGCTGTGGTCCACACTATCTTATATAGCTTGTTCTTTCTTGTCAGGCCTGTGAGGGGAGCAGCTATGGTACTATAACTGGAACAAACTTTCTTTAGTACCCTGCTGTCCCTAAGAATGCCCTCGCCTGCTTTTTGGTAACAGGTGCAGGCCATGCCTGAATGGCTTCCACTTTGGCAGGTTCTGGCCTGATCTTACCACTCCCCACTCTATGTCCCAGGTAGGAGACATCTGCCATACCCACCTGACATTTGCTGGGCTTAATGGTCAACCCTGCCCTCTAGTCTGCCCAGCACCTC
This sequence comes from Protopterus annectens, assembly GCF_019279795.1. Taxonomy (NCBI): domain Eukaryota; kingdom Metazoa; phylum Chordata; order Ceratodontiformes; family Protopteridae; genus Protopterus; species Protopterus annectens. The sequence goes on along the minus strand of NC_056738.1, from coordinate 349,080,710 downwards.
CCTGACATGCTGAATGTGCTCCTGCCAGGAATGGCTGTAGAGAGCAATATCATCTAAGTAAGCAAGGGCAAATCCTCCTGCTAGGATATGATCTAAAAACCTCTGGAAAGTTGCTAGCACATTTTCATCCCAAAGGGCATCTTTGTGAACTCATACAAGCTAAAAGGAGTCATAAAAGCTGACCTCTCTCTAGTACTGGGAGTCAAGGGCACCTGCCAGTAACCCTTGGTAAGATCAGTGGTTGTAAGGCACTTAGTCCCACCCAGCTGTTCTAGGGCCTCCTAGGCATGGTGTAAGCATCTGACTCTGTGTGACTATTTAATTTCCTGTAGTCCACACAGAACTTGGTGCTGCCGTCCTTCTTTGGCACCAGCACCACTGGGGAGGCCCAGGGACTATTGGACTCTTGAATTACCTCTAGTTCCAACATTTCCTGTATCTCCTCCCTCAGAGTCTTTTTGACTCTCTCAAGCACTCTATAAGGGGCCTGCTGAATAGGCCTTTGGGGTCCTGTATCCACCTGGTGCTGCACCAGGTGGGTGCAACCTGGTTTCCCAGTGGAAATGTCCCCAAACTCCTGTAACACTGCTCGGATTTCTCAAACCTGTGTAGAAAATAGGTGCTTGGACATTGCTACCCCTTCCATTGAGGTGTCAGTCCAAGCCTCACTGAGGAGATCAGTCACCAGATCTCCCTCAGACTCCTCCTGCAACGCACTGCAAATACTCAGCACAAGGGCTTCCCTATCATGGTAAGGTTTCATCATGTTAACATGGTACAACTTGTGCCCCTGCCTCCTGCCTAGCAGTTCCACCATGTAGTTAACATTGCTTACCTTTCTTACCACCTTGTGGGGTCCCTCCCAAGCTGCTTTAGCTTGTTGTGTCTGACAGAAATGAGAACCATTGCCTGCTGCCCTACAGCATACTCTCTGGCTCCTGTCATACCATAACTTTTTCTGTTGTTGGGCTTCTGCCAGGTTTTCTTGGGCCAAACCCATGAGTTCCTTGAGCCTTGTCCTAAGGTTTAGGACATATGCCACAACAGACGCCTTATGAGGTTCACACTCACCTTCCCACTCATCATGAATTAAATCTAGATGTCCCCCCATGCCCATACAACAACTCAAAGGGTGAAAAACCTGTGGATTCCTGGGGAACCTCTCTGTAAGCAAACAGATGGGGAAAATATTTGGCCCACTCCCTCTTAAACTGGTCATCAATTGCCCGTAGCATGGACTTGAGTGTAGAGTTTAAACTCTCAACAAGACCATTAGTCTGTGGATGGTAGGGGGTGGTCCTCAGGTGCTTCACCCCACAGTACTTCCACACACAAGACAGCAGGTCTGACATGAAATTGGCACCTCTGTCAGTCAGTATTTCTTTTGGGAAACCTACCCTGCTGAAAGAGAAGTGGCAAAGGCTAAGGATAAGGCGTATGGAGAGTTGTATAAAAGGTTGGACACTAAGGAGGGAGAAAAGGACCTGTACTGATTGGCTAGACAGAGGAACTGAGTTAGTAAAGATGTGCAGCAGGTAAGGGTGATAAAGGATAATGAGGGAAACATACTCACAAGCGAGGAGAGTGTGTTGAGCAGATGGAAAGAGTACTTTGAGGGGTTGATGAATGAAGAGAATGAGAGGGAGAGAAGGTTGGATGATGTGCAGATAGTGAATCATGAAGTGCAGTGGATTAGCAAGGAGGAAGTAAGGATAGCTATGAAGAGGATGAAGAACGGAAAGGCTGTTGGTCCAGATGACATACCTGTGGAAGCATGGAGGTGTTTAGGTGAAATGGCAGTGGAGTTTTTAACTAGATTGTTTAATGAAATCTTGGAAAGTTAGAGGATGCCTGAGGAATGGAGAAAAATGTTTTGGTACCGATTTTTAAGAATAAGGGTGATGTGCAGAGCTGTAGTAACTACAGAGGGATTAAACTGATCAGTCACATCATGAAGTTATGGGAAAGAGTAGTGGAAGCTAGGTTAAGAAGGGAGGTGATGATTAGTGATCAGCAGTATGGTTTCATGCCAGGAAAGAGCACTACAGATGTGATGTTTGCTCTGAAAGTGTTGATGGAGAAGTACAGAGAAGGTCAGAAGGAGTTGTATTGTGTCTTTGTGGATTTAGAGAAAGCATATGACAGGGTGCCTAGAGAGGAGTTGTGGTATTGTATGAGGAAGTCGGGAATGTCAGAGAAGTATGTAAGTGTGGTACAAGATATGTATGAGGGTAGTGTGACAGCAGTGAGGCCTGCGGTGGGAGTGATGGATGCGTTTAAGGTGGAGGTGGGATTACATCAAGGATCAGCTCTGAGCCCTTTCTTATTTGCAATGGTGAGGGACAGGTTGACAGACGAGATCAGACAGGAGTCCCCGTGGACTATGATGTTTGCAGATGACATTGTGATCTGTAGTGAGAGTAAGGAACAGGTGGAGGAGACCCTGGAGAGGTGGAGATATGCTCTAGAGAGAAGAGGAATGAAGGTCAGCAGGACTAAGACAGAATATATGTGTGAATGAGAGGAAGGATAGAGGAATGGTGAGGATGCAGGGAGTAGAGGTGGTGAAGGTGAATGAGTTTAAGTACTTGGGATCAACAATTCAGAGTAATGGTGAGTGTGGAAGAGAGGTGAAGAACAGAGTACAGGCAGGATGGAGTGGGTGGAGAAGAGTGTCAGGAGTAATTTGTGACAGACAAGTACCAGTAAGAGTGAAAGGGAAGGTCTACAAGAGGGTAGTGAGACCAGCTATGTTATACGGGTTGGAGACAGTGGCATTGACAAAAAGGCAGGAGTCAGAGCTTGATGTGGCAGAGTTGAAGATGTTAAGATTTGCACTGGGTGTGACGAGGATGGACAGGATTAGGAATAAGTATATTAGAGGGTCAGCCCAGGTTGGAAGGTTTGGAGACAAAGCCAGAGAGGCAAGATTACGTTGGTTTGGACATGTGCTGAGGAGGGATGCAGAGTATATTGGGAAAAAGATGCTAAGGATGAAGCTGCCAGATAACAGGAAAAGAGGAAGGCCTAAGATAAGGTTTATGGATGTGGTGAGAGAGGATAGGCAGGTGGTTGGTGTGACAGAGCAAGATGCAGAGGACAGGAGGAAATGGAAACAGTTGACCTACTGTGGCGACCCCTAATGGGAGCAGCCAAAAGAAGAAGAAGAAGAAGACCCTGCAGAAAATCTCTAACAAAGCATTTGCCACCTTTTCTGCCTCAATAGAGGACAAAGCCACTGCCTCAGGGTATTTTGTAGCATTATCTACTAGCACTAGAATACACTTTTTCCCCGTGGAACTTGGGGTACTCAGAGGCCACACAATATCCATAGCTACCCCCTAAATTGGCTCCTCAATCAAGGGTAAAGGAATCAAATGAGCTCTCACCTTGTCTCCTACATTACCTACCTTTTGGCAGTGCTCACAGGTCCTGCAGTACCCAGTTACACCTTTGGAAATTCCAGGACAATAGAAGTTCTGCATAATATGTCTCTTTGTGCATTTTATACCCATAAGACCTGCAAAGGGAATACCATGGGCTATGGCTAGAAGCACCAGATGGTAGGCTCTAGGCACTACCAACTGCTGTATTCTCTCAACTTCTAGCCCTCCCTCAGGGGTCCACTCTCTATACAGTAACCCTTTCTCCCAGTATACAAATTCCCCCTTCCCTTGAGAATCAGGTCCCCTCACTAGCTACCTCCCTCAGGCCTTGCAGTGCAGGGTCTGAGAGCTGAGTCTGTCTCAACTCTCCCTTTCTAACCCTTCCCAGCTCCCCTTCCACAGGAAGTCTTGCATCCTCTGGCAGTGGTGCCTCACTGTCAGCCTGGGTGCTACTACTCACCTCTACCTTTGCAGTCACTGTGTCCAATGAAACATAAGTACCCATAAGCATCTGTGGCTCACCTTCAGTCTCACTGCTACAGAGTAGCTACCTCCCTGAAGTAACCACCTCACCATCCTGGCTGCAAGTATGCAGTCTGTCTGGGTTGCCCCCAGGCTACCAGATCCACATGCTTGTCTTGAAGCCTGACTGCATGTAACTGCATAAACACATGGTACTGCCTTATTAAAATCCTTCCCTATCAGGACATCTGTGAGATGGTAGTTCAGTATCCCTGTTGTCTCAAGACAACCTACTATTGGCATTTTGTCTTTCCCACTGACTGGCTCCTCACCTTTTGTTCCTCACCTTATCTCCATGGGCATCTGTATGCCACATGACCCCACTGGTTGCATTCAAAACATTTAACCCTAGGTCTTGAACATGTACCTGGACTAGTGGCTTCCCCTGCTACTGACAGATTCTGTTGGGGCAGTCTAGGCTGCCCACCATGGGTTCCTTTAGACCCATGAGCAGTACTGGTGTCCCTTTCCTGGGGAGGGATGCTGTGCTTGCTAGGTATAGGTCTCCCTTCTTCCCCATCTCCTCTGAAGTAGCACATTGTCTATCAGCTAACCAGATCCTCATATCCTCAGACAAAATTCTGAGTGGTTGTTCCCTCACCAAAAGGTCTGCCAGCCCTTCAAAAGTGGTGACCTGACATCCACTCACCCACCTATAAAAATAAGTACTCATTTCAGCAACATATTCACACACACGTTCATCTGCCTTGCGTCTATGCTCACAAAATGTTTTTCTATAAGTTTCAGATGCTAGCTTAAAAAATTCTAACAAGCAAGTCTTAACAGCAGTATAATCAAAACAGTCAACATCAGACATTTTGGACAAAATAGTTACAAGTTTACCATGGAGTAAGGGGGTCAGGAAACCGTACCCATAGCCTTTGGTCAACATCATACTGTTTACATAACCTCACAAACATATGAATGAAACTATCAACATTATCCCCCTCTGTAAACTGTGGAGGAAATGTACTGACCTTTTGTGCTTCTGGGGTCGGGTTACTCCCTTCCCCATTATCTCCATGACTCTGGTGAAGAATCAGCATCTCCTTTTCATGCTGCCTCTGCCACTCCTTTTCCACAGCTTCCATTTCCAAATGCCTGGACTCCAACTCGTCTCATTAGCTCCAGATGGATTTTTAAGTCCTCTGCACAAAGGTTGACCTATCCATTGTACATCTCCACGGCCAGTCTGATCATCCTCCGGGTTGCTGTTTTCTGATGCAGCCATGACCAAAGCTGAAATCATGTCTGCCTTAGTCAGGTTTCCCTGCACCAGTCCTTTAGCCTGGCACATCTCAGCCAACTAGCTCCTTGTCAGCTTTCCATAATCATCTGCTGACATGCTTGCCTGCTCTCCCTGACTAACTAAGCTCATAAAAGAAATAAAACAATTGTGATCTGAACATGGCCAATTTAGAGTACAAAAACACCTTCAGTGATCACTGTACACAAGCTACAGGAATTCACTATCCACACCACTACAAGCCAATTAGTATGTGCCAACCAATTAATATGTGGTGTAGATATCCCACCACTGCCAAACAATTAATATGTGACACCCGTGCACTGGCCCAGTAATCAAGGACCCTCAATCCTCTCTTTTAACACCAGTGAGGGGCATCTACATTGGGAAGGACAACAAATACACACACAGTAAAGTATAATTTCCCTTAAGAGCACACAGAGATTACAGACAGTCTGGGGCTGGTTTCTCCCTTTCTCTCCAGATCCCCAGTAAGACTCCCCACTGACATAGTTATAGAGTGAGGTCCTTAGCCAAGGTCCCAAGCCAAGTCCTCCTAGCACTCTTGCTGTCAAACCAGTTCTTCGTGTCCCTGCCCAAGTATCTGACACACACACACACACACACACACACACACACACACACACACACACACACACACACACACACACACACACACACACACACACACTTTGAGATATAATTTATATACAACTACACAGACACTCCTGGGGAAGGCTGGCACAGGTTCACTAGCTATGCCCCTTCTGTCCAGGCTATAAGGTAGTAATCACTGCCACCAGGACTCTTACTTATCAGCTACTCTAAGGCCCTTACTAAGGGGTGTCCAATTATTACTGTGCAATATTATTATCCAATTAGTAAGTGTGACCAGAACTTTTTAAGGCTTATTGGAGTGGCTTGGCCAGTATCACTATATACATGCAATGTACTCTAGAACTTAAATTATCTCTACACAAAACAGCCACAGTTGAAAGGTTTTAAAAATATTTAATAATAAATAATAAAAACACAAGAGAATACTTCTTACTACACAGTGCTAGTTAAGAGTTCAGACATCACAAGAAATTGCTTAAAATAATACAGAAGAAAAGTTCTGACATCAATACAGAAAACAACTAGTCTAATCTTCCTATTCTAAGAGAGACACTAAAGTCTAAGATCCTACTTATATACAGAGGACAGGCAGAGTGCTGGTGAGTTGGATGTTCTCAAGACAAATACAAAATGCTCTGATTCTCTCTCTCTCTCTCTCTCTCCTTAAATTGATGTCACAGTACCACTGACTCATTTTAGATTACATCATTATTCTCTGTTTCTCAGGCTAACAGAAACTCAGAGTGTAACAGCCCTTTTGATCATGCAGGTGGTCATGTAGCCAGAGCAATAAAAGACATTGCACATGTAAATTCTAGCCATTAACTCTGGTCTCAAAACAATAGGAAGAATTCTTTCATTCAGACATCTCAGCTCCGAGATTTGAGATCAAACAATTATACAATGCTTGACTTATCAGCTTTCCTCTGACAGAGTGCAATGTGGTTACATTTTTGAAGTTCAACATTTACCATAATGTTCTTACATTTAAGAGAACAAGCATGACAGAATTATCTACAAAATCCTATCTAGCTAGGCTGGCAGCCTTCAAATATACATTAATATTTACAAATGACAGAATTATCTACAAAATCCTATCTAGCTAGGCTGGCAGCCTTCACACATACATTTAGTAAAAATGCATCTGGCAACCCATTAAACTACATGATTGGATTAATTAGTGTCTATGTGAAGGGTGCAGGAATTCAAAAGACAAATGTATAATGCATTTGCCAACAGCCTGGGACAGCCCACTGGAAAATTTGTCCCTTTCCAGGAGCAGCCCAGGAGTATTGTCTGGTGATTTAACCTGGCAGAATCACATAGACGTCAAATGAAAGCTGAAGGAATCAAACCATGTACTACAGGAAACATTTCTTTAACAGTTCTTAGCCTTACCCATCTAAGTGCTTGATAAACTGTTGTAGACCAAATGGAACATTTCCTACATGTGTGCCCGCCATAAACAAGCTAAAGTAAAAATATATTCATGGTTAAAATATTAAAATTAAACACAAAGACTTGATACTCTCCAATTTATTTGCATCTAAATAATAAACACACTGTCAACATTAAGGAAATTAAGGATCATACCTGAACAGCAGCTCATATGATAATACTCATTAATAAAATCAGTGTCCTTCCTGTACACCATAACTAATCATAGGTAGTTACTAGGCTTGCAGTCCAGGGGGCCATTGAGGAGTCTAGCTGAAATTTCCATTTACCCCAAAGCACTGTCTATTTGAGTGACTTACTCAAGGACACAATAAATATCAGGCAAAATAGGAGATGTTCTGCAAAACTGGAGACAGATAAGAGCAGACTGCTCCAAACCACTTAAAAAGTTAATAGAATAACGAGTGTTGTATCAACATGTATTTTGTGAACCACAAAAACTGTGAAATTGTAATGACTGACGGAATGTAATCCTGAGTGATTTACCAAAGAAAATAAAAAAGGGATAATAGAGGTCTCGCAGCTGGGTTAAGGTTCCTGCTCCCTGTACAGGGTTTTATCGAGTGTGTTGGTCTTAACAAGTTATGTAACTAGACAGTGCACTCTGAGTGGGGCATATTGCACACACGCATGCACACACACACACACACACACACACACACACACACACACACACACACACACACACTTCCTTGTCCCATGCTAGAAAACTTACTCTTCACAAAGAGTGTGCATGCTAAGAATTTCATGATAAAAGAAACCTGTTCATTCATCTTAATGCTAAAAGAAACCTCCACCTCACAAAATATGTGCGTCCTAGGATTTCATAATGTAAGAAACCTCCACCATCTCCCATTCATGGATAATAATGCTGCAAGAGAAAAAAAACATCTCTTGTTCAAAAATATGAGCATACTATGATTTCAATATTCTGTCTGTTCAGATGCTAGCAAAAAGGAAAGAAAAGAAAATTCAACCTACCCTGTGTTGAAAAGATTTGGATGCTCTCCTGTTCACAAAATATGTTCGTGCTTCACTCAAATCATGCACGAATTCCTTGAAGTATCGCTGCCACCATGTCTTTTTCATTGATTCATTTCAATGATAGTGAAGCTGGCAGGCAGATAAGTAATATATATTTGTCAGACATCAAGAGCAGGAAAATCGAGAAGAATTTTTTTAATGTTAAACTTTTTTTCCAGTTTAATGTTGTATGGCTGGGCTCCCTCCCTAGCTAGCACCAGGATCTAGGCTGCTGCCTAGATCACCTTGTACTATATTCGGCCCTTCACCTGAGATGTTAGACAGGCTTTTATCTCTCTATGACAGTAGAGCTGACTACCTAATATGCTGATAAATACATCAAAAACTAAATATATGAGATTTGGGAGACATAAATTGAAAGGTAAATATTTACTACAGCATACAGTGACCAAAACTGTAGATTCATTTACGGACTTGGGTATATAGATAGAACCAGCTTTGAGTTTTTCTAATCATATCAACCAATTGGTTAATGATAGTTATAGAAATGTAGATTGTATAAAATGATTTATAAAGTCTAGGAAACAAGAAATGATGAAGTCATTGTTTGTTAGGTACATTAGACCCAAACTTGAGTATGGAATAATGATATGGAAACCTTATAAGAAGGCAAGCATGAGTAAACTGGAAATAGTACAGCTGAAATATAGCAAGGGCATCAATGGATGTCAAAATTTAAGTTATCATGAAAGACTGAAATATCTGAACTTTTGCAGTGTCTAATAGATATCTAAGGGGAGATCTTATTCAGGTATGTAGGGCATTTAGAGACAACTACCTCTGAAATGTTTGAGGTTATCCAAAAGTACTAGAGAATCATCAGACAACCTATGTAGAAGATTCTATAGGAATGATATGTGTATTAATTGGTTCTCTGAGAGAGTATTTGGTGCATGAAACAGACTATCAAATTACATTAAAGCAAACACTAGTTTAGATATTTTTAAAAACAGCCTGGACACTTATTATGAGAATAAGTATATTGGCAGGCTAGAAGGGCATTAATTAACAAACCACAACAAAAAGACCAGGTAGAAAGAAAAGCCACCAGGCTAGTAGAGCAACATGCTTATTTCTCAACTAGAAGGGCATTAATGTCTGTGCTTGAAATATTGTATGTATGTGCCTGAAATATGTGTATGCATGTATGTATGTATGTACCTTAATGAATATTTTTTACTTTGGCAATCCATTTATTGTAATGCCTTTTAGTAATAGCATTTCTAACTATATATACCACACACACACACACACACACACACACACACACACACACACACACACACACACACACACATGCACACACATACTCTACTGGAAGAAGTTGATGCTTTTATTCTGTGCAAGGGTTTAAAATGGATGTCATATTACATTTTCTGAAGTACATGCTAATAAAGCTGTTCACGTGCAACTATTGTGTGACTTATTATGTTAACATTTAGGCCAATATGATCATATACACGGTTTTAGGAATATCTGAAAATGTTTTTTTATAGCCAGGATTCAGAAATGGCCTAGCCACAAGTGGGAAGGCTGTGGCAAAAAGAGCCCTTTAATGTGATTGCAGAAACCAGTGATTGGGATACATATTAGCTGCAATGAGGCAAGACATCATTATTGGTCAGTTTGCAAGTCACTGAATGGCTTGGTGATGACTGCAAATGCTAACAAATCAGTAGCCCATGCATAGTGTTGGTAGAAGAACCCCATCATTCATTCCAGCACATGCACATTAATATATCCAAACATAAAACACAGACAGACACATGCCCATACCTCTAAACTGCCCCTGACTGACCACAGCACCCATGATTTTGTCTTTTGAATCTGCAGTGTCCCCATCAGAGATGTGTGCAGTTGATCAATAATGTAATGTAATGGTAAATAACATTAGATATGCAGAGCTTTTATTCTTTATTTGCAGCTTCTGCCTGCAAAATCTGTTGGGTATATTAACTTTTCAAGTGTGGTATAGTGCTATAAGTGTCTCTGGTGTTTCCTCTCCCCATATTTCAGGCAGTTCTCATCAGTCTAGGGGGAGTTGAGTGGCATGGAAGGCTCCATCCTTACACTCCCAAACACTCACAGGTATTACCACACACACACACACGCACACACACGCACACACACACACACACACACACACACACACACACACACACACACACACACACACACACACACACACACACACACACACACACACACACACACACACTCTCCAGGCACCAGTCATACCTCTGCACACACACACGCACACACACGCATCCACTTTCCAGGCACCAGTCATACCTCTGCACGCACTCACACACACACTCACACACACACACACACACACACACACACACACACACACACACACACACACACACACACACACACACACACACACACACACACACACACACACTAAACGCCACTCATCCCACTACATACACTCACACATGCAGCCACACATATACACTTATGTATACACAAACTAATAAAACTACCTGTTCACTAAACTGCTCAGCACTTACCTTTTACAGAAACTCACCCTCTGAAAGTAATAGCAGAATGTGAGCTTTTGTTTGTATTAATATGGCTAGTGGTGGTGCTTTACATAGATGAGCAGTTCTATGAATTACTCAGCTGGGTAAATCACTCACCACAAGCATTTCAGGGAGACAACATGTGACGCCCGTGCCCTGGCCCAGCAATCAAGGAGTCTATATTAGAACATCGAACGTTCAAAATTTTGAGTGTTCTAATATCGACCTGTTTTCAGCGAATGCTGAAAATATCAAAGAAACAGAAAACCGAATTTTTTCCAAGGGAAAGAATTTGGTTCTCCATTTCTGTTGCTTCGGTATTTTCAGCGCTGTGGTGGAAAGTTACGGGTCAGGTTCAGGTAAGTGTGCGATTGTGTGGACATGAGGGTTAGGGCAGGTTAGGTGAGTTAGGGTTAGGTAAGTGTGTGATTGTGTGGATGTGAGGGTTAGGGCGGGGTAGGTGAGTTAGGGTTAGGGCGCGGGTGAGGTGACTGTGCGATAGTGACGGACCTTAGGGTTAGGGTTTGGGTTAAGGTAAGTGGATACTTAGTGGTGTATGTATAGTTTAGTGTAGAGTTAGGTGTAAGAGTTTAGGTGTATGTGTGTGGATTGCTGTTTGTTTGGTGTGCTTGTGTTGTGTGTATGTGTTTTTGCACAGCAAATTTTTTCCCTAGGAAAAAAGTCGCTGTTCTGTATGTTCGATGTTTTAAATTTTCGATTCATAAGGTTCGATATTAGAACGATCGAAATTTTGAAAGTTCGGTGTTCTAATAGAGACCCCCTCACCACTGGCACCAGTGAGGGGTGTCTCATATAGGAGGAAAGGATAACAAATACACACAATAAAGTGCAATTTCCCTTAAGAGCACACAGAGATCACAGTCAGTCTGGGGCTGGTCACTCCCTTGCTCTCCAGGTCCCCAATAAGACTCCCCACTGGCACAGCTATAGTGTCCAGATCTCAGCCTAGTGGGCAAGCTAAAACCTCCAGCACCCTCTCTGTCCAACCAGTGCTTTGTGTCTCTGCCCAAGTAGCTGACGCACACACACACACACACACACACACACACACACACACACACACACACACACACACACACACACACACACACACACACACACACACACACACACACACACACACACTTTGAGAAGAGTTTATATAACCACACAGACACTCCTGGGGAAGGCTGGCACAGGTTCTCCAGCTGTGCCCCTTTTTCCCAGACTATATGGTAGTATCAGCTGCCACCCCCCACTAATATTTATCAGCTACTCAAAGGCCCATAAAAGGGTGTCCAATTAATACTGTGCAATATTATTATCCAATTGGTAGTATAGCCCAGGGCTAAAGCTATTAGAGTGGTGTTGCACAATTTTACCAAAGGCATGCAAGTACTCTAAAGTGCTTAAATTATCTCTACAAAAACAGCCACAGTTGAAAGGGTTTAAAAATATTTAATAACAAATAGTCAAAACACAAGACAATACTTTTTACTACACAGTGCTAGTCAAGAGTTCAGAGATCACAGAGAAATGCATAAAATAATTCAGTAGTACAGTTCTGACATCACAGAAAAACATTTAGTCTAATCTTTCTAGTTTCTAGCTATTTCTAAGAGAAAAACACAAGTCTAAGATTACATATAGAGCAAGACAGTGCTGGAGAGTTGGATGGTCAAGACAAAAATGCTTAATGCTCTCTGATTCTCTCTGTTTTTAAAATCCCATTCCTGGTTCACATTACATCATTCTTCACATTTTCCTGGGGTTACATTACATAATTCTTCACACTTCCCTGGGTTCCCAGGCTAACAGAAACTACATTTACATTCTTCACCTCTGGGCAGAAACCAGAGCAATAAAGGACATTCATGCATGCAAATTCTGGCCATTAACTCTGGCCTTAAAACAATAGCAAGAATTCCTTCATCTAGTCCGGCCAGAGCCGTGTTTACATCAAAGGGTCACAACATGCTTTACTTGGTCAGTAGAGTGCACTGTTGTTACATTTTTTTTCAATTCCACATGTAACACTATTTTTACTATTTAAGACAACAAGCCTGTGGTTTACATTAATATTTACAGATGACAGAATTATCTCCAAAATTCTATCTGGCTAGGCTGGCAGCCTTCACCTATCTTCACCCAATCTTCATACAACACGACTCTTTATCATATGACTCTTCCTGGAATATCTCATTTTCATTTGCTGTGGGCCAGAGCATTGTCATGCTGCTACTCTTTGAGGTAAAACACAATGATAGGGCTGTCTCTGAATAAGGAATGACTACCACTTCTGGTAAAGAGGGCTCACTGCTGGCAGTAGTGTTTCTGACTCAAATGGAATGACTTTTGTTTGAAAAATGGTTCAAATACAGCCACCTAGTAACTTCTCCCTTTGGGTTAATTTATTTGAGAAAATGAATGCTGACGATCCAGTAATTTGATTTATTTATGGCTGAGACTGGAATGTGTGAAAAGCCTGAAGAGCTACACTGTGCTACATTTCTGCATGCCCCAAAGGAAAAAGCTGTGAAAGAATATTATATATTTGAGTATTGAGGGGCAGAAAAATAAACTATTGCAATGATGACAGTTACTGTGAGTCAAGAAAGAACCTGCAGTGTCAGAAGCTCAACATATGGTACACTCAACTGTAGTGGTGGAAGACCAAAAGGCTATAGGTTCTATTCCTGTTACAGGTGATTGGATTGCTGACACTACAGTGCAACATCAGGTGTGTGTTGCACTAATGAGTGTGTTGTCTTTTTGATGAGAAGTTAAATTGAGGTGCTATCTGCTTGAGTTGATGCTAGTTCAGGTAGGAGTGAAAGATCACATGTTACCTATCAAAAAGAGTGGTATGTATGAGGGTACAAGCTTTCTCCAAGTGTATTAATACTTGATAGATTCATAGGTGTATACTATGCTAACAATCACAAGGGCTGTTTTAAGCCTAGCCATGCACCCTAAATCTCTGACAAGTTCAGGTACCCTAGATAAGTGCATTCAGGGGCTTGGGAGATGAAACATTTACAGACAGAGGCCTGGGAGATAAACCATTTATAGGCCTATTCTAGAGAAGGAGTAATGTCTGGGATACATACTTGTCTCTTCAGCGGGTCTTATTTATATCACAGACAAGGTTTAAGTCTTTAGAAGTGGTAATTCTGGTACTGTTTATTTTGTGGATATGCAGGAGGTTCATTAGGGTGGGGTTTGACAACGCCTTGTATGCCAGGCATAGATCTCCCCTCAACAGCCTGTGGGAGACAGAAAACTGGGATAGGGCCTTGAGGAGGTCTTTATAGGACATGTTACTTACACCCTGTATTCTTTCTGTGAGGAACCTCTATGGACATTCCAACTATTGCATGTGCATAGTTAGGTACATACCAAAGGGGGCATTGTATTAAATGATAGGTCTGATGAATGAAGAATACAGTGGAACAATGACCTCCTTGGACTTAGATGTCATACCTTTGGACTTAGATGTCATACCTTTGTTTATAAGTTGCACAGCATAGAATGATTTCTTCACTACTGTAAACAAATAATGGTCAAAGACTAGATTACTGTCTATGTGTGCCCCAAGTCCCTGACTACTGGGACAACTCTTAGGGATACATTGTCAATATGATAGTTACAAAGAGTGACTGACTTCCCAAAGGATATTATTATGTATGTCTTGACATTTAGTTTTAGTCAATGGCTCTGACACCAGTCATTTGACTGTGTCAGCCCTTCCTGGAGAACATTTGTGTCAGTGGAGGGATTATTTGACTGCTTCTAATTTGCAGTCATCTACAAATTTAGTCAGCCAGAGGCCATTGACATTGGACTTGACTTCAGATGAGAAAAATGCCAAAAAAGAGAGGTGCCAGGACCAAGCCCACGAGGGACTCTTCTCAAGTTACTGAAGCAAAGAATTGAGAAAAAGACTAAATGTGGTGAGTTTCATGATTCATTAGTGCTAGTCAGCTTATTGTGCCCTTTCAGAAATTATCAGACAAGGGGCAAATTACTGAAGATCAATTTCAATGTTAAATAAACTGAATGGTGTATGCACAGTAAAGTGAAATTGCCTCATTGCACTTAAAGAGCTCACTAAAGAGTGGCTTCTGAAACTGATAAGCTGAAAATGAGTAAAACAGTAAGCATGAGTTGAGAGGTATCTGGTAAACATGAAAAGCAAGGGCAGAATGGTGCAGAAAACGAGACATGTATGATTGTCAGCATGGCAAAAAGAAATGACTTGCTATTACCCAAGTATGTAAAAGCTGCTGCAGAATAATTATTATTTTTGTAATATGTAAAAGAAACATTACCAGGCTATAACTCATGCCACACTTTTTGGCCATCTAACCTGGACCGGAACACCAAAGGTGGAGGTGTGTCCATATTCATTAAGAATATCCACACCTCCAGGCTAGTTGGAAGCCCCTCCATGATCTATAATAGTCAAACCCAACCCCGCACCATGGCTAATCAAAGAAACCCAAAAAACTTAGGAAACAACAAGATAAATGCTGGAAACTTTCTCAGCACAATAAACATCCTGAAACCCTCCTTAAATATAAGCAACTCCGCAACCTCACCAAAAGACATATAATCAAGGATAAACAATCCCACTATATGAAACTCCAAGCCAACCACTCCAAAAACCCCCAAAATTCTGGAACTCCATCAACTCACTCCTTCACCCAGGCACCAAAAACAACCCTTGCCCTGCCACTTCTAAGACTGATCCAGAAATTGCCACTCTTTTCAACTCCTTCTTTATTAACTCTATGGCTGAACTAACTAAGTCCTTCCCAAATACCCCACCTACACAAGTTGCTCACTCTACCCCAGCCTCTAAATCCAACCCTCCCCCTACCTTTAAACTTAAACCAATTTCAACCTCCTATATAAAAAAACTCCTCAGCAAGCTAAAACCATGCTCCAGTGCCCCAGATAACATTCCCTCTAAATTCTTAAAAATTGCTGCAGATGGAATCGCCCCCCCCATTAGCATTATAATCAACAGATCCATACAAGAATCTTATGTCCCCAAGCTTTAGTATGCTGCCTTTATACATCCTCTCCACAAAGGCGGTAAAAATAATAATACTTCAAAGTTTCGTCCCATAGCCATCCTCTCCCCAATACCAAAAATATTGGAAAAATGCATTCACACCCAATTAATGCCCTTCCTAACCACAAACCATCTAATCTTTCAAACCCAACATGGCTTCCACTCTGGCCATAGCACTATTACTGCTCTTCTCTCATTCTTAGATATAGTCAACCATATCCACGACTCCAGAAAAATCGTTTCTACAGTTTTATTAGACCTCTCCAAGGCTTTCAACACTATCATCCATGCCCATCTTCTCAACCACCTTGCTAATCTAAACCTTTCTCACAATTCCCTGTCTTGGTTTTCAAGTTACCTATCAGAAAGATCTCAAGCTGTAAAATGGAAGAAAGCCACCTCAGACTTCCTTCCCACTCCTACTGGAGTTCCCTAAAGATCTATTCTTGGCCCAATGCTGTTTAACATTTTTGTCAATGACTTCCACTCGGCCATCCCAAATACTAAAATAGTACAATATGCTAACAACTCCACTTTAATCTGCTGTGCCACCAACCTCCCAGAACTTCAATCATGCACACAAATCGCCTTCTCTGCCACTGAGGACTGGATGTTGCAAAACCATCTATTTCTAAACGCTAACAAATCCAAAATACTACTTGTCACTCCCTCAAAATCCTCCCCTCTTGATAAAAATTCTTCCCAAATTAGAAGTCACAACAATTCTACTATAGAAATCATTTCCTATGCCAAACTACTTGGGGTCACCATAGATGAATACCTAAAATTTGACACGCATATTCAACTAAACATCAAGAAAACACATCAAAAACTCACCCTACTATACAGAAACATTCACTATCTCACTCCTTCTACTAGACAAACTCTTGCCACTACCTACCTTCTCCCCTTTCTATTGTATGGTGCACCTATACTAACTAATCTATCTGTCTCCATCTCTTCCAAAATGGAAATTTGTTACAATAAAATCTCCAAATTTGCCATAAAAGCCAAATACTCCTCCCACCATTGCTCTACCCTCCACTTACTTAACTGGCTAGAAATTCCCAACCATCTCGACTACCTCCAACTTACTACTGTCCATAGGCTATTTTTTAACCCTACTATATGCCCAGCTCTTTCCAATATTCTACAACCATACACCCCTAACAGGTCACTTAGATCTTACCACCTAAGCCTTATCACAGTCTACAAACCAATCCGCTCTGCTGGACGGCACCTCCTGTCCTTCTCCCTAGCCAAAAAATGGAACTCTCTCCCTCCTTCTCTACGAACTATTGAAAACATTGACAACTTCAACTCACATCTTCATTCCTACTTTTTCTCTAACCGGAAGTGCAATTGCACCTTCCCCACCTAGCCTCCTTCTCTCCCCATTCTAAATCATATTTCCCTACTTCCCCTTTGCTTACTACTTAACTCCTGTAGAAATGACTCACTCTTCAGCGGTATCTCACATACATTTTGTATACATTGTATCGAGTTTGCTCTCCCTGTTCTCCTCTCCCTATCATTTGTACTTGTTCTGCCATAACTACCAAACAAGACACATTTTCTATGCAACCATTGCAATTTTTCCTCTCAACATATGACTCATATACGAAGTTGCCAATGTACCATTTCATGTCTCTGATTTTATAATGCATCTGCACCTTCAATATTAGCTGTAACTTGCTTATCTTATGTATCTGTATCTTGAATGGTAACTTTAATCTGAATATTTAATGTTTATTATGTAATGTAGAGCTTTACCAATGTACCAGTTCATGTCTGAAAATTGAATGGTAACTTTAATCTGAAAATTTAATGTTTACTATGTAATGTGGAGCTTTACCAATTCACCAGTTCATGTCTCCGATTTTATAATGTATCTACACCCTCTATATTAACTGTATTTTGCTTATCTTATGTATCTGCATCCTAAATTGTAACTTTAATCTGAAAATCTAATGTTTACTATGCAAGGTTGGAGTTTTTCTCCCCAGGCCTCCACTGAAAATGGGCTAATGAGCCCAGTGGACCCCCCCCGGTCATCAAACTGAAATAAATAAATACATTTGCAGTAAAGAGATTGCATGCACTGGCACAGATCCACAAAAACAGATAATCTGTGGGCACAGTTTGTGTTGAATATATGTACAGTGTGAATAATGTGCAAGTTAAAAGCAAAGAAAAGCTGCCAGAAATTAGTTAGAAGTTTTGTAAGAGGATCCCATAATTAGCAATTGGAGTGTAGTGTTTTGACTGGGCAATGATACAGAGTGCAATGTGATATCTGTTCAGTCATTCAAGGCATTGGGTCCAAAGTGGGTCAGTCATTGCATGAATTGCTTGCTTATTGTGGTTATTATATAAAACTTGATGGCCAAAAAGTGTTTATGTCTGAATATAAGAATAGAAATAAAATATTAATTTCCAGATAATTAATACAGGTAAATCATTGTATATCTAGGGCCATTGGTCTTGTCAATGGCTTTAAAAGGTGTAAAGCACTCATTTTGTGAATACACAGTTAAGGCATGGATCAGAAAGTATTCAGACTAGTGCTATACTTAAAGAGTATGATGATTTATTTACTGGCTTAGACTGTTTAGCAGGAACATGTCCTGTTCAGGCAGATCCTGCAGGTTTACCAGTTGGGCATGCTCCAAGAAAAGTTCCAGAAGGTTTGCAAGCTAGAATTGAGAAAGAAATAAACATCACAAGTAAAGTGGTATAATTTAAGAAGCCGACATGCATACGTAAATGAGCGTGCCTCCGTTGAAGGTTGGGCGTCGAGCTGGCACCTCGGCATTTCACAAAATTCTACTGCCAATCATTAGCGGACCAGAGTTCCGCTGTGGCGACCCCTTACCAGGAAAAAGCCAAAAGACAAACAACAACAACAACAGAGCCTAGTGAAAAAGTCAGCAGCAGCATTTCTGTTGGGAGTCCTGGCATAGCTGCACAACATCTTAATAAAAGTATAAAGAAAAAGCATTGCACATTTCACACAACTGAAGAAATGTGCCTGCAATGCCAAGTAGCAAGTTTTCTATGCTTAATGAAAATCAAAGATTTTGGTAAGAATGACTTGATGAAGACATTTTCAAACAATGTACTTTAAATTCACCAGTATGAAGATACATACTCCTATGGCTTCCATTTGTTATTTGGCTTCAGAAAGTTGTTGCAGGTATCAGTGAGTAGCTTGATAGTGTTGTTAATGTAATTGATACTGTACTGTTATGGGGTTAAGACCACAGAAGAAAATGATGTGATTCTGAATACGTTACTGAAAAGGATGAGACGAAATAACATTAAGCTGAACAAAAGAAAATGAAAATTAAAAATATATGGGCACATCTTAATGTCTGACGGGCTGAAACCAGCTGCTTAAGTAGTAAGTGTAATGGTGCAAATTCCTCCACCTGGGGATAAATGAGCTCTTATGAGATCTATTGGAATGATGCAGTATATTCATTTATTCTGAACCTGCCAGATTTGAGTTTGCCATTAAAGAAATTTTGGAACATTGTAAGGAATAGTAGTGATATAAAGGGTAAGAGAAGAAGACTGAGATGCTTCAACAGTTAGTGAAGCACCCACACTGAAGTATTTAAATATGAATAAGTCAGCAACTTTGTTAAGCGATGTAGTAAGAATAGTACTGAGGCAGTGATCTTTAATAAAAGTAAACAGTTACCTATGGGTCAGGATCCGCAAGATGACAAAGAAATCATGATCAGGTAGAAAATATCAGGTTGCCATGGTATGTGGATGTGAAATGTTCTGTGAATATATTTATGGGGAATACTTGTTGATGGAAACAAGCCATAAACTTTTACGGAGTACATTTAAGAAGTCCTTATACAAGACACCATTACCAGAACTGCAATAAATGTGGCTGACAGTGCAGAAGTGCAACTTGGTTGTGCAGTATAAACCAGGAAAGGTATACACTGAGTTGTTCACATCTACCAGAGCAACAAGAGGGTTTGCTTCTGGAACAATTGGAGGTGAACTGGGTAATTTCACAGCTGCTTGTGACAGAAAGTGAAACTTAGTTCCATCAGTATACTCAGAGTGACAGGGAAATGAGACTGCAATGTGACAATGACATGTTAAGTAGAACAACTATGTACCGTAAGGCAAGAAATAAAATATTGCTCTTTGCTTAAAGTAGAAGTAAACTGCATACAGCCAGATGTTTAAAGGGCATAACATACTATTTCTGAACTGAACTGGCCAAGAAAGGAAATACAGGCAATAATACATCTCACTTGCAGATAATTTGAAATGTCAAGAAACAGCTCTTGATGTGTTATACTGGTCAGAACTATCAATGCACATCGTTTAAGACTGCTGTATGTACAGGGCATATCATTAGTAATTCAGGAGACGTGATTTCTTATTCAGTACTGGAAAAACCGTGGTGTGGAGTTAAGATTTGTTTAATTTTCACAGCTGTGTGTACCGGACATACATGTCTGACATTTCTTGAGGTTATGAATTTAACAGACATTGCAATCCTCTCATGTAATCATCATAGTATGTAAGTATGGTGATCAAGAAATATTTTTGGGAGATGGCTTCTAGTATGCACCTATCACGGGGTGGGGGGTCTCAGCTCAAGAATACAGCCCATACTGTGAAAAAACTACAAAATGAGTGTTAGCATTAAAACTGACTTCTGTGTGTACATATATATATATAAATATATAATATATATATATATATATATATATATATATATATATATATATATATATATATATATATATATATATATATATATATATATATATATATATACATATATACATATATATATATATATATAAAACTTTGTTGAACTATTGAAATAAACATTTATAAGGTGTCAATATATTGCCACCTGTACTATTTATGGGTTGCAAATTAAAGATTACACATCTGCCTCTGCTTCCTTACTTCAACCTGCAAACCTGATTTCAGTCAAAAGGCTGGAAGATAAAAATGGTATAGCCAAAAACATTCTATGATCAAAGAGCAAACCATCTACCTTCTTTGCAAGAGGAAAGAGTGTAAGACAGCAACAAAGTTCCAGTTGCATAACAGTAAATGACTTTGCTAGCTTCAGTATTAGGAAGATGTGTGGATGGAAAAATAGCTGTTTATATCTAGACAGTTATTTTCTTTGAAGAGCAGCATAACCAAAGCTTCCATCTAGAGCTTAGGGGCAGCACAGGTTGACCCATCATGAACATATCTCATAGTCAGACAGCAAGAAATATGTTAAGCAATTTATGAAAATGGAGAAAGGCCCATCCAAACAGGGCTGCATGGGATAAGGGGATAGTCTTCAGGAAGAAGCTACCTAAACCAAAATTTGGTATTAATAATAATAATAATAATAATATTAGTAGTAATAGTAAGTAGCAATTAGTAAGAAGTTCCACAAGACACCCTGGGGTACACTGTGAAATGCCTTCCCACAGAACACAGATCACATGTTGAATGTATTGATGACATCTCATGATCTATCAAATATTTTTGCAGCTATAAAGAGAACAAAGATATGATTTAATGATCCAGGACTAAGACTGAATCTTCATTACCTCTCCTGAGTCAGAATCTCAGCTATTTGATGCAGTTTCCTTTCTATCACTTATATGATGGTTGTTTTCAATGAGGCTTCATCAAAGCAAGATTAGGGCAGCCAACAGGGCAGTGTGAAGTAAACAGGATGAGAGAAAATTATGGGTACTGAGATGAAAGGGATCTAGGGGAGGAGAGACAGTGATTGATGAAAAAATGTGTTGGGATACCCAACAACTGAATCACAGCACAGAGGAAGAGCACTTCCAGATATTAGGAAAGTCACATCAAGGTGAACAGCTTAGGTGAGGCTGGAAGGGCATACTGGGGAAAGGAGGGCCAAGTGAACCACCAGTGAGTGTATGAAGTACTGTTGGTGATGAACAATATGAGGGATGTCCAATGGAGAAAGAGAAAATTAAACCAAAATGAGCAACAACTGATAAGGTGTGAGAAGCAAGAGACAGAGCCAAACAAGGAGAAGTATACCAGCAAATACCAATCCAATGTACACAGTAGAAATAATATAATCCAGTAACGTGTAGAATGCTTCCAAAAAACACAACGCCAGCTGTAAAAACGATCCTTTATTGAAACAATGCATCTTGAAACAATGCGTCTTTACCTAAGTTTCGTCCGTACCAACGAACTTCATCAGAATACATAACCACAGTTTCTAAGACGTTTTTAAATTCATAAGGTTACACCCAAATGATTAATTAATTGATGTCAGGTGGCTCATTAATTGCTGACGTATCATGTTAATATACTAAACTAACCTCACAAATAAAAATACTAAAAACCACACAATTATGAACATAAATCCAATATAATACTATATTCAATAACAATAAAAATAAAAATAAAATACATATAACCAACTATGCAATTCCTACAATAATAAACTCACAATAATCAAATAAAATTGGTTTGCATATAATGAAATAAAATAAATTAAAGCAAAGGTGTATATGTAAAATTAATATGATAAATATGTATTAATGAATTATATATATGTATGTGTAAAAATATATACCATAAGTCTATCAATACCATGTTTTTCATAAAAAATTGATGGAAATGAAAAATGAAAGAAAGAGAAAATGAGACAGCCAATAGAAGGTCAATCAAAAGCTAAATCAGTCAATCAAAAGTCAACCAGTCATCTCGAGGTACAACAGGAGGCTATGGTAATGGAACTGGTGGGTGGATGGCTAGCCAAATGTAGCAGAAACAGATAAAGAGACACGTTGATTCTTATAAATATGACTATGGACATGGTGGACTAAAAAATAAGAAAAATCTTCAAATGGGGTACCAGTGTTGGGAGATCCATAACAGAGAAACCCTCAGTAATCATTCTACTTAAAACCATTGTACTGAAGAAGACCCAGTGCCTGAAGAAAGGAGGTAAAACCAGGAGAACCATGTGCAAGAGGACAAGGAGCATAATACTACTATCTTGGGAAAACAGATAGAGAAAACCAAATAAATCTCACTTGCCAGAAGAAACAAGCAACTAGTCCCATAAAAAATGGGGAGGATGAAAATGCATTGGGAAGGAGGAACTGAGGCGTCCTAAGTCTAGATGGCCAGAGGCATAATACAACAAGGGAAAAGTTCTGCAAGAAAGCTGGTGTTGGGGGAATAAGAGAAGAAATCAGGTGCAACCATGGAAAAAAAGAGGCAGTAGACTGTCCGCATTTGAAGAAGTGTTACACCAATGGGGTGACATGGGCATACCTGCTGAAGCATTCAAGAGAACAATAGAGGAGTATGCTGAGCCCTAGCTAAGATGCACAGTGGAAGTTAAGAATAATTTATATAATGCCTTTCCCCTTTTCTTTCCTGTTTGCATTTATACTAATAATTGATTAACTCAGACCTATGCCATGTAATTATAGCAACTACTATTGAAAAAAATCCTAATCATCCTATCAGGTATGACAGTAATTCAACAAAGGGCTAATTATGTCAGAAACTACACAAATGCTGTAAAAAAATCTATGGCTCACTTTCTTGTGCTAAATGTATCCACTTATTAACAACAATTACTGACAGGCAGACCGTCTATCTGTCTTCCTTCTAGTGAGTGTTTTGTCCAAGTTACTCACAACAATTAACACTACTATGACCGAGTGATGACTACTTCCATGTGAACCAATCCTCTATTCACCATTCTGTTTTACTGTATTACACAGTATGGTTCTTCAGTATGAAAGCCAATTAAAAGCACTTAGTGCATTATTTTCTAGCTACGATTCCCCACTAGCACCCCATAAAATATAACACCCTTATAGAATAACTGCCTTATTACTGCTTATATTTACTGTAACATGCCTAAAACAGTACTTCATCCACCACCACACACACAGCTGGCTATTTCGTAATCTCTGTCTATTCTGTAAGCTGTTGCATCCTATTTTTTTGTATTCGACATTTGGTTCCTCTTCTTTCACTGCCTCTTGTAATAAATATCATTAGTTTCCTTCTATATTTATTTCTCTTGACCAGTTTCATCATTTGTAAAGTATTGGCCTACAATATAGCCCTTTTAAGCTTATTCAGACTGTATTTTGGTCTTTCTCCAGCATTTACTTCACACCCTCCTGAGACTTCTTCAAGGTTTGTGTTTCAGAAGCTCCAGCTTTTGTAGGCCAACTGTGGCCCAGAACTAGGAGTACTACAGTTGAGTGGGGGATGAACTTTAGGAAAATATCCAATTATCTTTTTTTCTCTTAATAAAATGTACAAACTCTCATGAAGTATTGGGGTTTCCCACTGAAATGAAAAATTCCGGATGATAAAGCATTGTTTCCCAAAGATTTTTACTTCATTTTTTCAGGCAAACAGTGTGACGCCGACAGTTACCAAAGAACATATTATGCTTTTTTTTTCCTTTTCTTTCAGTTGTTTTTACTTCATATGCAAAACCTTTAAATAAAATCCGAACTATAATTGAATAAATTTGTGCTTTATTTTACGGACCAGAAAATACAACACATGGAAAAGCATTAGTTGCTCCAACAGCAATACAGTCTCAGATTTTAAGCCAGCAATAATGCCAAACAGGGTGTGTGTTACTGTGTAAATAATGCCTGCCCAGGGGTGTTATGAGGCCTGACATTGCAGGAAGGCATTATTGTGTTAGGGAATGGGCTGTCTGTAAAATGGTTGTGTTATACTTACTTTTTTAATTGCTATATTATTTTTATATACATTTTTGATGTAAAATAGTTTCTACGCTTAATGTTTCAAACTTGCTGTAGTAAATGTAAATGGTATTTGCAGAAAATATTTTACATCAAAAATATAACATTTTCAAATGTTATCCAGATATTTCCTTCACTTTTTGTTCCTTACTCCTAAAATGCATGGTTTGCTGCCAAATAATTGGGTGTTCACTAAATAATGACATGCATTTGAGTTTCAGACTTTATTTCCTTCAGAAAAATGCATGCTAACAGAAAATCTGTTATTGAAGCAACTTTGTAATTTTTAAGAACAATATTTAAAATATGTTCTTGTTTTTGATCCTTTGTTCCCCCTTTATTTTAATCTTTATCCAGATTTATCGAACTAAGAGACGGAGGTACCAAACCTCATTACTTCTGCTGCTGCTCAGTTGCTCTCACTCTACATACACATAGACAGAAACACACTTCCCCTTTCATGCATGCAAGCATGCATACACCCACACACACAGACATAAACATAAACACACACACACACACACACACACACACACACACACACACACACACACACACACACACACACACACACACTTTTCTAAATTTTTTTAAAATGTTCTTTTCTTTTTTTATTTTACACTCACTAAAAAGCAAAATGCTGCTTACTGAGTGTAAAACAATGGTGTATATTATGTTACTTTCAGTCTGATCTCCACTGCACTTTAATATGCTGCTGTGAAGTGGCAGACTCATTTTTCAGCGGGAATTACCCAATCATTAACACCCTGCTGGAGAATGTTTGTTCTCCAACCAGGGTGCCAATGTACATGTTGCCCATTTTCTAAACACAATTAAAAACAATGTACACCCAGCTATAAGCATGGAGATGTTACTATCACCTCCATGATATATGATGCAATATCAGTCGCACTTCACCTTGCACTAAAACACCTAGAAGGGAAGAACAACTATCTAAGGCTGCTGTACATCGACTTCAGTTCTGCGTTCAACACTGGGATACTGATGCAACTGGTGGATAAGCTCGAGAAACTCAAGATAAACAAGTACCTATGTAATTGGACTCTTGACTTTCTGATTGGTAGACCTCAATGGACATACGCTGGCAACAATACCTCTCAATGTATAGTCCTGAATACTGGCGTTCCTCAAGGTTGTGTGTTCAGTCCCTTGCTCTTCACCATTCTCACCCATGAGTGTACTGCAAAACATAACTCAAACCATATTATACAATCTGCTGATGATACTACAGCCATGGGTCTCATTAGTGGTGGAGATGAACATAACTACAGGGATGAGGTGAACACTTTGATTGCCTGGTGTGACAGGAACAATCTGGACCTGAATGTTAATAAGACCAAAGAAATGATTATGGACTTCAGGACAAAGACAACAGCTCACCAACCACTCACTATCAAAGGGGAGGTAGTAGAGAAAATCAAAACAACCAAGTTTCTGGGCCTTCACATCTCAGACAACCTGTCCTTGACTGTTAATACCAATCATATAGTCAAGAAGGCTCAACAGAGGCTTCATCTCCTGAGAAAGCTCAAAAAGGCCAGGCTCCCACTGTCTGCTCTTACCACTTTTTACAAGGGAGCTATTGAGAGCATCCTCACTAGCAATGTCATAGCGTAGTTCAGCAACTGCACAGTTGCTGAAAAGAAGAAACTACACAGGGTGGTGAGGGTGGCTGAGAAAATCTTGGGCACAAACCTCCCTTTTATTTAGGAGCTATTCTTTACAAGACAAGAAAGAGAACATATAAAATACTAGCTGATTCAACTGATCTGGCCCACAACTGGTTCTCACAACTTGCGTCTGGAAGGAAGTACCGCAGCTTCCATTGCAGGACTACCAGATTCAGGAACCATTTGTATCCTACAGCTGTGAGGCTTATTAACTCAGACACCAACCATAATACCTGGCACATTGAAGCATCTTTTTTTTAATCCTGCTCCTCTGAGCAATTACTGGCAGTATTACTATTATGTAATATGATGGCTACACTGAGTCACATCTAAGGTTAACAAGTGCAATATGGTAACTAAACAGCTGCTATTCAACTACTATTTACTCTGTATCTTAACAGTGAAGGGGTTTGGTGGTGGGCATTTATTATTTATCATTGGATATTGGGTATTGAGTGTGTTTATGTAATGTGAACTACCTCTTGCATGTCATATGTGTTGTTATTTTCATTCTTATGTTATTCTCTGATACTGCTGTATCTATGTTATTTGCATTGCATTTCTCTCATGTGCTAACATTTGTAGTTTCATTTAGGCTGCACTTATCTGGTCCAAAATGGCAATAAAGTTTCTTTGAATCTTTGAATCTATTCAGATTCATTGTCAGCTTGAGTTACCAATCAAAATTTGTTTCTTAAACCATACTTTAAAAGTGTTTTGTTTATTTTAGATACTGTCCAAAAATTATTTTATCATCTTCTATTATTGTAATCTACAACATATAAAACTCCTATCAGCAATCACAAAATGAATCTGTTACGTATGAATAATTTTCAGGGTCTTGATAAATACAACAGAGATGTTATTCCTTTTATGGATTTCGGACATCAGGAATGTCTGTGATTGCTCAGGCTTTGTATATGACCTTAAGAGTTCGGAGTGTTTTTGTTACTGAGGTCTGTTAACATTCTTCAGTTCCTGCAGTCCAGAACTCATATCTTAGTATAAGAAGAAGATAGGATTTACAGCAACATTTTAACTCTTGCAGCAATTTGGCTGAGAAGATTTTCAAGTACTATATATTTCAGTGGCGTGCTTGTTATAATCCCAGGATACTATCTAGACTTTGTTATATAGAACTGTCTAACAGTTTTTTATTCCTTCAGCAATCCTGGGCTTAAGACAAGTTTCTGAAATATTTTACACTGGTCCCACACACATGTATAGTCCAAGTAAAAGAAACCTCTCTTACATTGCTGGATTGCAAAACACAGAAACAGGATTTCACGGCAAACAATTACTGCTTATTCCCTACTTACAGGAAATCTGAGAGTGGTAGTTAATCCAGAAACTAATTTTTCCCACTACTATCTGTGTGACTAATATATCGCTCCATACATCATTAATCTGTCTTTATTTGTTCTTGCTGTACTCAGTAATTTCCTCAGGAAGGCTGTATGCTGAATTTGCCCTCACCCCCTGCCTGCACGAGAATATACTGTTGCATATTTATACTAGAAAGTCTACATGTAGCCAACGTGAATGAGTAAAGAGGTGAGAGGCATGATGTGCTTTCAAAAACAATGTTTACATGAAACGCAAATTCAGTAATGGCAGCTCCTACATGCACAGCTATCAATAACTATGTATTCAAACCAAATGGTAAGAAGGTCACACAGATGAATAAATATATAATCACGCATGCCCATATATATGACATCTCCCTAACTTAAAAAAAATTTACTTTCTCACTCTCTTTCTCTCTCTCTCTCTCTCTCTCTATATATATATATATATATATATATGTATATATTAGCACATTACATATGATTTCTTTCAGATATATACACTACACTGTCACTATGCTATGATGTTATGTGATATACACAAATATTTATGAATTAAAGCACTTTTTTCAACTGACTAAAACTATATATATATATATATATATATATATATATATATATATATATATATATATATATATATATATACGAAGAGATAATCATCAGTCAAGATGTCTGGTTCTAGAACCAATGCTATGTGTAGGGATTTCCCTCACTTCATATTGCAATTCCTGCTTGTATTAAACTAACTTACCTCTAATTTCTCTAGAAACTGTCACAAATTTCTCTAAATATTAAATGATTTTCATATACCTTGTATCAATTCTTAACCGATGTTTTTATATTATGTCTAATTTGTTATAAGTATTTAACCTGTAGGTATTTTTGTTTCATTTTTGAAGATTCTGTAATTATTGTTCTTAAAATGTTTTGTACTAATTTGGAGCTTTTCTCCCTGAGTCTCCGCTGATAATGGGCTTCTACCCAGTTGGACTTTCCCAGTAATAAAATGTCAATAAATAAATAAAATAAATACGACAAAACTACTCGAGTTGGTCTTGTTCGGCCTCCTGCTCATGCCTCAGCACCTTCCCCACCAGTGAGATGACATTCCGTGACACAGGATCTATACCACCTTAATATGTCCCCTTCCTATCTTTTACCTGACTGGCACTGCACTTGACTCTCCCCCCAACCCTTTACGTTGTGGATGGTGAGCCCACATGACAGCTTTATACAGATTTTTGGGCTAAGCCCATTCAGGCTACATGGGACCTTCTATAGTTATTACAGGGGTCATGAGCATTTGCTAGCACTGCCTATAGATATTTTGTGGACTTAACTAAACATTTAACCTCATACCAAGAAATGTCTTGTGGGAGGTGCTATAATGGTAATTTGCCACTATTGTATGCCATTCAGCACCTGTATTTGAGGAAGGAAAACTGTGTCTACATTCTTGGCTTTAAATTATGTTCATGGTGGAAGCATAACTTCTCCAAGGGTGTGTTTTTGTCCTGTCTCCTCTCCAGTTATTGATTTTCATGGACAGGCTACCAGGGAAGTGAGGCTGCACATTTGTTGTTTGCATATATTTTGTCCTCTTAACCTTGAGGGACTCTGATCTCTAACATGGAGTGGATTGGTTCAGTGCTAAACCAGCCACAAGAGGATGGAATGAAAATTACCACCTCCAAATCAGCAGCCATGGTTCTCTTCCAGAAAAGTGGACTGCTATCTGCAACAAAGACAGAGAGCAGGAACAAAGGATTTTAAGTATACTGGATACAGTAGGGTCTTATTCATTGATGAAGACAGAGGTGATGAGATGCAATGGCAGCATTACTGTGAGTATCGTACTGGATATTGGTGGTGAAGTGAGAAGTGAATCATAACATGAATGCTCATTTTATACATTAGTTTATGTCCACATGTTCAGCTACTGTCATGAACCTTGAATGGCCATTGAAATGATGAGACCACAGATACATGGAGCAGAAAAAAGGCTTCCTCACAGGATAGCTGAGCTTACTGACCATGACAGAGTGAGGACAGCAGCAATCTGGGAAGATTTTTGCAGTGCAGCCACAACTCGTTCAGGATGACATGAGTCATTTAGATGTCTGAACTATAACCCCCTTGTGGTACATCCCATGGGAGTAATACCAGCACTAACCCCCTCATGGTACATCCCACTGGAGTAATATCAGCACAACTCATTGTGAGGAAGCCTTGGGAAGACCCACGGCATGTTGCAGGGACTATATATCCTGCCTTTCCTGGGTATTTCTGGAGATCCTACAGGATCACATTGGATGAGCTAATGATTTTTCCTGATGATAGGTAGGTACAATCTGCTCTGCTCAGCTTGCAACCACAATGACCTTTGCTGAAACAGATGATTTTGAAAAATGGATGGATAGCTGTACTTTTTCCACTTGGTCACTCAAGGCAATCCTTTCTCAACATGATCAGTACTTGTACCCCATTCGTTAGTAGGATCTCTTTTCATCTCTACAACTCATACTTTCAAACCAGTGTAATGCTTACAAGTGTAGCTAGGTTCCAGGACCTGTATGGTGCTTGAAAAACTTGTGTTCAAGAGTTCAAAATCCTTCAGCTATCAAGAATAGAATTCATCTGTCACACCTCTACACTTGCAGAAATGTAATACTTAAGCAATAACCCAAGCCTGGGTGTGGGTAATGCTGGATTTACCCACGGTTGGCATGGTTTGGTCATGAGGGCGAAGCCTGAGTGGCCAAACAAAGACAACCGTGGGTAAATCCAGCATTACCCACACCCAGAAATGGGTTATTGCTATTATACAGTGACATTATTTAAGAAAAAAATACTTAGTTTTCTTAAATAATGGCATTGTATAATGCCTCCTTGCTGCCCTTCTGCATCTGTCTGGTATTCTGCGGCAGTTCTGATGTACTGCGCATGTGTATGCTTACCCAGTACATCAGAGCTGTGGGTGGAAGCAACGGAGAAAGCAAGATCTCCGTTGCTTTTTAGAAAGTGTCTTGCTATGTTAAAGGAGTTTAACATAGCAAGGCAGCTTTAAAAAAAGCAATGGAGAAAGTTCCGTTGCTTTTTTTAAAGCTGTCTTGCTATGTTAAACTCCTTTAACGTAGCAAGACACTTTCTAGAAAGAAACGGAGATCTTGCTTTCTCCGTTGCTTTAGAAAGTGTATCACTATGTTAAAGGAGTTTAACATAGTGAGACAGCTTTAAAAAAAAGCAACAGAGATCTTCCTTTCTCCGTTGCTTTTTTTAAAGCTGTCTCGCTATGTTAAACTCCTTTAACATAGCAAGGGGCTTTCTAAAAAGCAACGTAGTTCTTGCTTTCTCCGTTGCTGTAAGAAAAAAAAAAGACTTATACTAATGGAAAAAGTCCTGGCGACCAGACCTTTTTCCATTAGTATAAGTCTGATTTACAATGTGCACTCTGACCAATCAGCATGCACATTTTGGAATATTAATGGGGGGGGGGGTTGTTGTATAATTATTAATTGTACGTGCATACTTATAAAAGCCACACACTTCAGAACAGGACTTCTTTGATACACTGCATTCATTTCCATTACACTATTGGCAGTGCCTTCTGGATGACTCTTCACAAACAAGAGCTTCTGAAGAAACATCTCCTGAAATAGCATTCTAGTCTATGTTTGTTTATTTCTTAAAACACATGGCTGGGGTTTTATTAGATGGCAAGGACTTTTAATTATCTACTGTAATACAAAGCAACAGTTCTGCTATATTTTGGGCCCATTAATAACTTTAGAGACTCGACTGAATTACTGATGTGTTAACTGTAAAAGTAATTACTGTCACACCTTAAACAGACACATTATTTATAATATGAAAATAAGGTGCTGGTGTAGATAAAGTCTTTTATTATTAACACCAAACAGGTGCTGATGTTTTGAAGATACGCATCCCACCACTTTGACTCTCATAGACACATTAATAAGCTATATCATGACAGGCATTACCAGCTTCCTAGTCTTCCAGAGGGTTCTAGATTAGCAACACTGACTGGTGCTGCTGTCCTACACTACCACAGGAAGGGATAGCAGTAAAGAGATTTTGTTACTGGACTCTAGCTATCACTATATCAGTTTTTTAACACAAGCAGCCTACTGGAGGTAGTTGCCAACAATAGGTATTTCTGTTTATAGGATGACATTTTAGGAATACTGTTCAGATAAGTAAGAAG
Organism: Protopterus annectens; assembly: GCF_019279795.1. Classification (NCBI taxonomy): domain Eukaryota; kingdom Metazoa; phylum Chordata; order Ceratodontiformes; family Protopteridae; genus Protopterus; species Protopterus annectens. The sequence continues at coordinate 349,048,768 of NC_056738.1, read as the reverse complement.
AAAGAAAATAATTATTAATAACTTTATAATAGTCTGCTGTTTAGTTATGTTGAATTACTTGTTAGTATAGAACTTAACAAACCAATTACAATGTTCAAACTGTTCATCCTTGTATAAATTAAAGAACAGCAATATTCCATTTTTAGAACAACACACCCAAGTAAGCTATATTTGGAAACATACTTCTTAACTGTGCAGAATTTTCAGGCTTTTGCCTCATAGTCTGGAACTGTGCCTCTTATAGTTTGTGGCTTTCTGGCAAATCAGTCAGGATTTTCTCATTAACTGGTGACAGACATTTGAGTTTCAGACTTCATATCCTTCCGAAAAATGCATGCTAATGCAAAACTAGTTTTTCTAACAGCTTTCTAAGTTTATATTTAAAATCTATCCCATTGTTCCAACCATTATTTTGGTTTTGTTGGCTAAACATTGAGAGGGATGTTTGGAAACAGGCTGGTTGTAATATTGTCTCCCTCACTTTATCTGATGCTTTAAATAGCAAGATAGTAATAAAGAGCTTATTGATATGAATAAACATCAGGTACACTCAGTTCAGTTAAAATAAAGAATAAGGTAGAATATTTAGATGTTTCCCTTAGTATTCAAACAGGAAAATTTACATCCAATATCTACAGGAAACCTACCTTTTCCAACAGTTATATACATTTTAATAGTAGTCATCCCCTATACCAAAAGAGGGGTATAGTGAAAGGACAACTAGTTAGATTATCACGTATGACATCAGAGGAGGATGACTACAAGTTACAAAGTTACAAGTTATTTCAGATGTTTCAGGAGAGGGGGTATCCTTATCAATTCATCTCTCACATTAAGGAGGAGGTGGATTTAGAAAGAAATGGTCGGTACAAGCCCCTTTTGGGACTGGGAGATGGTCCTAATATTATTGATATACCTGATTCTACATTTGACTTTAACAAAGCATTTATCACTGAGTATAGTGCTAATTCTGAAGTTATTAGGAACATTATACAAAGTGAATGGGACAATTTCAAAGACATTACGGATTTGGAAAATCTTAGCAATAAAAGGGTTAAAACTGTGTTCAAGAGAGGCAGAAATATAAAAAACTTGTTGGAACAGAATTGTCAGCCATATAATAATTCCAATAAACGTACAGGCACCTATAGATGTGGTGCGTGTACGCAATGTCAATATATAGTACATCAAAATGAACTTTTTCTTACAGCCAGAAACAAACTTATCAGGTCCACAAGGTTTTCCAATTGTAATAGCAAAGGGGTGGTATATCTGGCTATTTGTTTGACCTGCCCCGCCTTCTACGTGGGCAAAACAGAACGTACACTTAAGAGACGAATATACGAACATACCTATGAGATACAAAAACAAAATGTAAAGAATGCTCTTTACAAACATCTTATAGTGTGCCCTACAGCTAGATTTCAGTTTTTTGTATTGGAAACCATAGTTCAAGATCACAGGGGTGGACCTTGGGATATCAGACTAGCACACAGGGAAACCTACTGGCAGATATTATTGGAATCTCATATGGAGCCAGGCTTAAATGAGTGCATATCCATTAAGCCTTTGTTAAAGTTAAAGGCTTGTGCTGTATAATGAAGTTCCATTAATTTTCATTTTTTCACTAAAAACCAAATAGATTTTAAAATTTTATTTTTATGGTCTCATTAAATCACATGTATTTATATTTTAATAGAGAGTTTTTTAAGTGAAATTCAGCTTTTACATTGGGGGCTTTTATTCCTTTAAAATTTCATTGAATATTTAATTATTTAATTGAATTATTGGTATATCAGCTAAGTATAAAAGGCCTTTGAGAATATTCATTTCTTTGTATCTGAAGAAGTCACAGTGGTGACGAAAACGTATTTATCTTGGAATTGCCTTCGTTAATTTGTATTACTGAATTTGGATTGCTGACTATTAAAGCTGCTTTTAACCATTTTGGATATTCATTGGTGGCCAGTTTCCTCCTTACACTGTTTTTTTGTGTTTCGTGGTTGGTATTTTACCAGTGTGTAGCTTCCCTTTCTTTACTTGTTCCATTATGGAAGCATCTCCAGGGGAATCCAGAACCACCGATATCCTTATTCGCTCCGAAGTGGGCGAAATGCGAAAGCTAACTGGTCAGCTGAGTCAGCTTATCGATATACTTTTACCCCTAGGCAAGGGGTTGCAAACATTGCTCTCGGGTCCAAATACTGCCTCTGGTTCACAGGATAAATCAACCGGACACCCCTCTGAAGCTTCTACTTCACATGACATTCATTCTCCCACCAGTCGCGGAAATACTACGCGTCCTACAGATTTCCAGAGAACACCACAAATTTTACACTCTTCTCACGGAGAGAAGGCACCATTTTCTGGGGCTCAACCTATTCTTCATACTCCACCTTCCAGTTTTGAAACATGGTACAAGGCTGTACCTGCTTTTGAATTTCGAGAGAATCAACGGAATATTCCTAACACAAATAGAACTTTTGGGGATTCTATGGCTGCGCTAGAAACATCTTTACACAGGTACAGGGGCCTTTTGCTTGATAACATGTACTTGAATGATTGTTTAAACAAGCGTATCGTTCCCAAAGGGTTACGGGTATACAAATACCCTAACAATGTCATCGCTGGTAGTGAATTTCATTCTGAATTGGTTGCAGCGTTTGACAAATGTGGATTGGACATTGTGCAGGCTATAGTCCATCAAAATGAAAGAGACATTGTTTTGTTAAATGCAGATATTGATATGTACAATCATGCTATTGTCAATGATTTGTTATTTAAGGTAGATGCTCAAAAACAGAAATATTACAAAATTAGAAAGGATGTTGATCGTAAATGTGAAGAGATTTTGGATAGAAAGTACAAAAAGTTAGACAGGGACATTAGGGAATATCATGACGGAAACCAATACCCTGCTCCACCTAAAAGTCATGGATACGTTTACAAACGTTTCAATCGTGAAATTATCCATGAACAAAGCCTAGGGGTGGAAGATATTGAAGGAGAAAGGGGATTTGACTATGAGACTGAGTTTCTTCCTAGGAGATCAGAAAGAATACGCAACCAGCGTAATTCCAGTAATGACAACCATTTTTCCCCGGTTCATCTCCCCAACAGGGGGAGGGGGAGGGGGGTATATTACAGGAATCAATATCAGAATTAAATTTTACAGCCAATGAAGGAATACCAGGTACATCATTAGTACATAACTTAGACAACAGTCCAGTGTACACTAGGGAAGGGTATTCCATTTACAACTATAGCAGTTTAGCTATTACTGACACCTTCTTTGATCTCTTTACCAAAGGGTTTAAATACATACCCCGGAGAAATAGTAACATTACTAATGTTCTTTTGGAAGTGAAACTCTTCATTAGAAAGCTCAATTTAGAAAACCTGTTAGGGTCCTGTAATCAGGAATCTTCCACGACCCTTCAAAGGTCTAGTACCTACAACCCTCCCCTACACCCACAGCTTAGAAATCTGGAGAACAGGATAGAGTTAAAAATAAGGAAGAGTTTTAGAAACAATGGTTTTCAATTTAATTTGACCACACCAGAAAGATCTTTGCTTAATGAACTAGGACACAATTCCAACATCAGAGTAATGGAGCCTGACAAGGGGGGAGGCACGGTCATTATGGACAAAATCTTATATGATAGCAAAATGCATTCTCTTTTAAATAACGAATTTAGGTATACTGGTGTATCCCTTAATGAGATTAATATTGCTTATATGAAAATCAACATTGCTATCAAGGATTTGATTGACCAAAATGTCATTGATTATAGCACTTATACCTATTTGGATAATTTGTACCCTAGAGTGCCCTCTATCTTTGGGATACCTAATGTACATAAGGATAGTTATGACCCCCCTCTTAGACCTATCGTGGCAGCACAGGGTTCTAAAATTTCAGCTCTTTCCAAATTTATTGATTGGAAGTTCAAAAAGCTCTGGCCCAAGGCTAGCCATTTATTGAAGGACTCTTGGGAATTTTTAAGGAAAATTACTCCTGGTTTATTAGTTCCTAACTTAAAATTTCTAGCAATAGATGTAGTGGACTTGTTTTCCGTTATTCCACATGAAACTGGACTTTCATGGTTGGAAGAAGCTTTAACATCCTGTCCTAAGGCCAATTCCAATGACATTTTTCTTATTTTAGAACTTATGGAATTGGTTTTAAATAATAACTTTCTGTACTTTTCAGGAGAATATTATAAGCAAACCACAGGGGTAGCAATGGGGGCCAATTGTGCCCCTACATATGCAGATATTATTTTATCTGTCTGGGAAAACAAGTATGTATTTAATAGCGAATTCCAGAAATACTGGGTGGCTTACTACAGATTTTTGGACGACATCTGTATTTTCTGGACAGGCCCTGATGATGTTATTTCCCCCTTTATGGAATATTTGGCCTCCACAACCTCTTTTTTAACATTCACACACCAAGTACAAGAAGGAAAGGTAGAATATTTAGATGTTTCCCTTAGTATTCAAACAGGAAAATTTACATCCAGTATCTACAGGAAACCTACCTTATCTAACAGTTATATACATTTTAATAGTAGTCATCCCCTATACCAAAAGAGGGGTATAGTGAAAGGACAACTAGTTAGATTATCACGTATGACATCAGAGGAGGATGACTACAAGTTACAAAGTTACAAGTTATTTCAGATGTTTCAGGAGAGGGGGTATCCTTATCAATTCATCTCTCACATTAAGGAGGAGGTGGATTTAGAAAGAAATGGTCGGTACAAGCCCCTTTTGGGACTGGGAGATGGTCCTAATATTATTCATATACCTGATTCTACATTTTACTTTAACAAAGCATTTATCACTGAGTATAGTGCTAATTCCGAAGTTATTAGGAACATTATACAAAGTGAATGGGACAATTTCAAAGACATTACGGATTTGGAAAATCTTAGCAATAAAAGGGTTAAAACTGTGTTCAAGAGAGGCAGAAATATAAAAAACTTGTTGGAACAGAATTGTCAGCCATATAATAATTCCAATAAACGTACAGGCACTTATAGATGTGGTGCGTGTACGCAATGTCAATATATAGTACATCAAAATGAACTTTTTCTTACAGCCAGAAACAAACTTATCAGGTCCACAAGGTTTTCCAATTGTAATAGCAAAGGGGTGGTATATCTGGCTATTTGTTTGACCTGCCCCGCCTTCTACGTGGGCAAAACAGAACGTACACTTAAGAGACGAATATACGAACATACCTATGAGATACAAAAACAAAATGTAAAGAATGCTCTTTACAAACATCTTATAGTGTGCCCTACAGCTAGATTTCAGTTTTTTGTATTGGAAACCATAGTTCAAGATCACAGGGGTGGACCTTGGGATATCAGACTAGCACACAGGGAAACCTACTGGCAGATATTATTGGAATCTCATATGGAGCCAGGCTTAAATGAGTGCATATCCATTAAGCCTTTGTTAAAGTTAAAGGCTTGTGCTGTATAATGAAGTTCCATTAATTTTCATTTTTCACTAAAACCAAATAGATTTTAAAATTTTATTTTTATGGTCTCATTAAATCACATGTATTTATATTTTAATAGAGAGTTTTTTAAGTGAAATTCAGCTTTTACATTGGGGGCTTTTATTCCTTTAAAATTTCATTGAATATTTAATTATTTAATTGAATTATTGGTATATCAGCTAAGTATAAAAGGCCTTTGAGAATATTCATTTCTTTGTATCTGAAGAAGTCACAGTGGTGACGAAAACGTATTTATCTTGGAATTGCCTTCGTTAATTTGTATTACTGAATTTGGATTGCTGACTATTAAAGCTGCTTTTAACCATTTTGGATATTCATTGGTGGCCAGTTTCCTCCTTACACTGTTTTTTTGTGTTTTGTGGTTGGTATTTTACCAGTGTGTAGCTTCCCTTTCTTTACTTATCAGTTAAAATAAAACCACAGAAATCAACCACACTGATATTGAAGAAGCTGTTGTTCTCACCAAAGAAACTGTGAAATAGCAACTTACAGTAAAAACATATTAATAAAAGTGATCCAAATAAGATTCTGTACTTCATGGTCATGGATTATCTAGCCTGCCATTAGATTCTGCACTGACTTTAAGGGTAGGAAATCCATACACAAGACAGATGGCCTATTACATTGCTTTTTCCGTAGCTTTAAAACAGAAGCTTATCATGTGGTTTGTGGAGACATTTCTTGGCCACTTGTAAGTGTATTCTCAAACCAAGGGAAAAAGTAATTACCCACAACTTAGCCACCAGAATGTCTGTACTTCAGTAAGTTTCATTTTACATCAGAAAAGCAGCCATGCCATGTATGTACAATATGGCTTCTTTTCACAGAAACCTCTAGTTTTAACTCAGTTACGAGAAAATGAAAGCTGTTCTATTTCAGGAAAATGCTAAGCACAATTCATACATAAAGAAAGAAAAACATTTTCCTGTGCCAGCAAAACATCTGTGTTCATTCGCCATTGAAAAAAAGCTTTCTAAAGATTTG